>NC_056613.1:9413384-9648384 GCF_018340385.1 Cyprinus carpio | reverse complement strand
TGCATAGGGAAAAGCCAAAACACTGCGACACTTACAGTAATTAGTAAAAGTAGAAAGAATTTCAGAAGGGTTGATTATATTGCATACTGTATATATCTTCAGATTGTCCACACACACAAGGCACTCTTTTGTCCCTTTTTCATCCATATATATATCTCAGATGACCTGTGTGTTTCTTGAGTTAAATTAAATAAACTTACTTGTAAAAAGCAAAAAGAGTAAATGATAACAGTCATTCACTCAGATGATTCATTCAAACGTACTGATTCGTTCAGGAATTAAACTAGTCTTTATAAGTGAGTCACTGAGTCTTTTATTCAAAAGATTCATTGTGATTCACTGATTTGTTGTTCAATTCAATTTCAGAGCAAACATGGAACCAAAAAATGGTTACATCTTTGTACTGTTCTACGATGGAAAAATTGAGAATTCCTCAACAATATATTTTAGCAGTGTTTACTTTTAATCATTCATTAGTTAACAAGATCCAGAAACTTAAGAAAGCAAAGTTATTTTGATATACGTGGATTTTATGCATGAAAGAAAGAGTGAAGGAGACCTCTCCATATATTATATAATGCTAATTTTACAGGTTACATTCATGAGCCAGTAGTTGGCAACAAATTACAGATTAGATGAGTGAATCACTTTATTAGTGAGTCACTGAATCCTTTGCTGAGAAGATTTGTTGTGATTCATAGATTCATTCAGGAACACCACTGCCATGTTGTTTGATTCAGTTTTATTTCTTAGAAAAAATTGAACCAAAAAAATAATATTTTTTTTTAGTATCAGGATGGATAAACAGTGTATTCTTCAGCAGTGTATTTTTAGCATTGTGTACTTTTTAGCCATTTATTGGTTAATAGGCGGCAGACAAGCTGTATTCTGTTTTCTTTCAGTAACATTTTTTTTTCATGCATAATTTCCCTCCAGTCTAATCCACTGTAACAACAATCCTTTGTTAAATTCTATTTTTCTTTCTTCATTTTAATGAATCAGCAAAGCTGGATGCAGTTTTAAAAACCACATCACATTATGTGAACGGATACCTAATATTACACACACGCACACATGCACACACATCCTCAGTTAGTCTTTATACTGCCGGCATTTGAAGAAATTTTTACTGGCTCTTTGAGAATTTATGGGCACAGTCCCCATCTATTATGCAGCTCAGTACCCACAATTCAGCACTGGTCGAGTCTCATTGGGTCTTGCTGCAATTCCGCCCATTGCAGAGGTCAGTATGTTTGGCCAGTAAACCACCAAATAGAAACAAACAGTTTCTCCGACGGAGCTATTTACCCAGAATCAATACATTCCTCAACATCACGCTTCACCACACTGACCTGGATCAGGTCCTTTGAGGAGCTAGGAAAGAATTTCGTGAATTGGTTTAATTGCAGAGTTTAAACGTTCATGCAAAGTTATGAGGCATTTATTACAGTCAGTAGAGAAGATGTTGCCTGTCTGTCTCTCTTTTCTTTCATTATTCAATTATCAGCCATCAAACAACATTAAAAACACTCTTCTCAAGAATATTAAGGAAACTAAACCTAATCTAGTGCAACTCCTTGGTGGATTCTCACTGAATCGCTCCCTTTGTGTCAACTTTCTTGTTTCCCTCAGCTGGTTTTCATAAGATCTCATGTTTGAGCCTGAAAAACACTCCTGCATGATTGACTAGAGCACAGGCAGCTCTTGCACAAACACACTTGGTGACAGGCCTTTGATTTCTACTCATAACAGTCTCAAAGTTTCACAAGTCAGCTCAGAGTTTGTGTGTGTGTGAGATTGGATTCATCGGCGTGTGACGCCGACCCCCTCCGGACGATTTGTTTGTTATGTTTCTTCAGTGACTCACACTCAGTTGTTCTGCAGCGCCGTCTGTTTGGGTCTTCTGAACTGTCACAGGACATTGTTCTGTGGAAACATACTGAATCATGGCAGCGATCACAAAGAAAGCAACCAGAAAACATATGTGCACAATCATGTTCTAATATAAAATCCTTCCTTCTCTTCTCTTTGTTAGCCAAACATTGTGCTGTTTTATCCTTAGCAGTGTTTAGAGAGAGAAGGTGGTGTGTGTCCATACAGCTGAGGAATTGCAAACATGGTAGCATTCGTTGTGTATTTTCCTTTGTCTGGTTGTGTATGTTTGGAAGATAGTAATTATGGAAGCTTGGCACGAACTGAACATTATAAACCTGCTTGGAACTATGAAACTGCTTGGAGAAAAATGTTTGACCTATGAAATATGTAACGAGAGCAGTTACAGAAATGTAGTGCAGTTCAAGCCTGATCCATAAGCTACCATTGTTCACTTAACACAAGGTTGCTCCAGGGGGATTCCTCCTGTAATAGGTGTTATTTGGTTAAAAGCATCTAAATGATGAGCTATATAACAGTAAGAGTGAGTGAATTTCAGGTGATTATAGTCATTGGGGTGTAAAACGTATAATTGCATTTATTGTTTCAGAAATGTGAGAATTTTTACTCAGACACTCCTACTATAATTTCCACTGAGCCTTTCTGTTTATATCAAAACAAAAGATCTCTGAATGAGCTTAGATATTATTATTGTTATTATTGTTATTATTGTTATTATTATTGTTATTATTATCATTATTATTATTGTTATTATTGTTATTATTGTTATTATTATTGTTATTATTATCATGTGTGCTGCTGGCGCAAATTAATTCAGTGTTCTTTAGTGACTCACGTTCAGTTGTTCTGCAGTGTATGATATGATATGATATGATATGTGACCCTGGACCACAAAACCAGTCTTAAGTGTCAATTCTTTGAAATACATCAGCTGAAATAAAAATTAATAATTCTGACCCATACAATGTTTTTTTGGCTATTGCTACAAATATACCCCAGCAACTTAAGACTGGTTTTGTGGTCCAGGTTCACATATGATATATGACATGATATATGATATTTTTAAATTACTATCAAATTTATTTTTAATTCAATTGAAATGTCTGTTTTATAATAATAAAAAGAATTAAGTAAAACAATTATGATTTAAAATATAAATTCTGCTTTCAGAATTATTGTTAAATAATGTTATGAATTAATGTATTTATAATTCTATTAGTATTAATTGTTATTATTATTATTATTATTATTATTATATTTAATACATTATTATTATTATTATTATTATTATTATTATCAAATCATATAAAATATTTAAAATTTTTATTAAAATTTCTAAATATTGTTAGATATATTATTATATTATAACAAATGCTAAATCAATGCAAACAACACATTAAAATATGTAAATCTTTGGTATCTCTAATGCAAACACTATACTGACCATACAGTATGAAAACTTTGTTGTGCTGATTGCTTTTTTCCTACAAACTTTCGAAGCTTTCAAAACATCTCTCCCTCAGATTAAAGCAAGCCCACCACACTAAACTACTTGCATCAGTTATTTGGGGAAGCACAGAGCACATCCCTGGACATCAAGAGACAAATTCTTTGTTTGGAGACTTTGTTGTGGGGGTGTGGGGATTACACTGTTGTTGATTGTGTATGTGGTGATTGGGGTGTCGATCTGGTGGGATGCTGTGTCAGGATGATGACAGGTTAAATTACCCAGTCATAGAGCGTGCATATGGCAAGCCGTTTTATCATTTAATCTATAAACCGCATTAGTATCTAATTTAACGATACTAGTACTTATTTTTTAGATACTGGTATCTTTTTCATTAAGTACTAGTACTTATTCTTTAGCTACTAGTGCTTATTATTTAGGTACTAGTGCTTATTCTTTAGATACTAGCGTCTTTTGTAAAGTTACTAGTACATATTTATTAGATACTAGTACTTAATCATTAGATACTAGTATTATTCAATAGATACTAGTGCTTATTTATTAGGCACTAGTACTTATTCATTAGATACTAGTACTTATTGATTAAATACTACTACTTATTTATTAGATACTACTATTTATTCAATAATTATATTTACTAATACTAATATTTATTCATTAGATACTAGTACTTATTTCAGTAGTGACTAGTAACTTTTATATTGTTACTAGTAACAGATTTTACATTTTTGCCATTGACTTCTATGGGGATCCGTCATTGAGATATCAACTATTCAGTTTTGACTAGTATGTATTCCACCAGTGACTAGTACTTAATTTGTATGTACTATTAGTTATTCATTAGCTACTAGTACTTATTATTAGATACTAGTAGTTGTCCATTAGATACTAGTACTTATTTTTTAGATACTAGTTAGGGATGCACAATAAATATTGCATGATTATTAAGTGATAAAGGCTATGTGGATTAGCATTGCATTTTAAATATACTTTATTCTTATAAAAATACCAGAGATGGCTTGTAGAGCACAGATCAAACCCTATAGTATTACAATCATTGTTTATTTTCTTCACGTTTCATCAGTAAAACTTTTATCTGCATGTTATCATCTACTAGACTACATAAACAGCGAAAGTTTAAAGTCTTTGTCTATATAAGTGATTTCCTGGAAAGGTCATCAGTGAGTCTCTTGTGGAGTTTCTGCGTGAGGGTGACCCCTGGCGACGAGTATGAATGAAAAAGATATTACATTAATTGCGTACTCATTATTGCCCACAAAACCCTAATTCTTAAAATACTAAGTTTTGAATATTATAATGAAATAGTGTTATTACAAAAGTAATATTCCTTATTTTGTGTAATGTTTTTATTTAAAAATAATAACCATAATCATTATTGGTTATAATGATATATATAAAAACAACATTTTGGCCAAATTGTGCAGCCCTACAAGTACAGCAAACCTGGTGTTTTTTTTTTTTTTTATTATTATTATTATTATTATTTTTGTTATTATTTTTTTTAATTATTTTTGGTGTTTTTTTGAAAACCATAAGGTTTGGATTTTGTGTGCCCTGTAAAGAGACTTAATGTAAAAACATTAAGTATCTGCAGCACCAGTGTACCCTGTACAGAATATTAATGTAAAAACATTCAGTGTCTTTAGCACCAGTATAACCTGTACAGAACATTAATGTAAAAACATTCAGTGTCTTTAGCACCAGTGTGCCCTGTACATAACATTAATGTAAAACATTCAGTGTCTTTAGCACCAGTGTAACCTGTACAGAGACTTAATGTAAAAACATTCAGTGTCTGTAGCACCAGTGTGACCTGTACATAATATTAATGTAAAAACATTCAGTGTCTTTAGCACTAGTGTAACCTGTACAGAACATTAATGTAAAAACATTCAGTGTCTTTAGCACCAGTGTGCCCTGTACAGAACATTAATGTAAAAACATTCAGTGTTTGTACCACCAGTGCTATATGCAAAAAAAAAAAAAAAAAAGTTAATGTACAGCCCTGGTATGATATTTATTGTTTTTACTGGAGGAAAAATAGGAAAATAACAGATAATAAAACTGGTGTCTTATCTCCATCCTGCCACCAGAGATCACTCGATGACCAAGAAACACATTAGGCTACTATGTTTATGAAATTACAGTGTTTACAAAAATACTATTTCTATGTGCTTGTGTACAAATAATTGTTTCTTTTCTATGTGGTTTCCTCAAAAAAGTACATCCATCTCCTTGTTTCCGTTTCCTGTCTTATCTCTGTCGTACAGTATATGTTGCTGTCTCATTAATATTCAACATACTGTACGATTACCATACTGGGCTGAAATGCAAATTTAAAAAGTACTAGTATCTATTAAATTCAGGATATCTATGGCCTAAAAAGTTACTAGTAACTAAAAAATAAGTACTAGTTCTATTTTTCCTTAAGAAGAAGAGTATAATTAAATACTAGTCACTATTGGAATAAGCAGTAGTATCTAATGAATAAGTACTAGTAACTTTACAAAAGACATTAGTAGCTAAAGAATAAACACTAGTACCTAAAGAATAAGCACTAGTAGCTAAAGAATAAGCACTAGTACTTAATGGAAAAGATACTAGTATCTAAAAAGTAAGTACAAGTACCATAAAAATAGATACTATTACGGCTTATAGATTAAATGTTAAAATGGGTTTCCATATTGTGCATGCTTTTTTCACTCTCTTTCTTGTTTTCTCTCTCGCTCTGTCGTGTGTTTCTTTTCCCCAGCTCTTTTAAGGCTGTAGTTGCTCTCTTTGATATCTTTCTTCTGTAACAGGACTAATGATTTGCTGTCTGTCTCCGTTTTCTATGTCTGTGCATTGGCAAGATATGGATGTTTTTGTTTCTTTCTTGTGCGGTTTATGGAACGCGCCAATGATCAATTTCTCAATTCCCCAAATGACTGAACACGCAAACGTTATCCCATAATAGCTCTATTTAGCACAGAAAAAGTGTTCAGTCTAGCCAGCTCAACAACAGGCTTGCTAGAGATTCAAATGCTTTTATTATGTAAAAACAAATAAATGTATGTTTTTTTTTGTTTTTTGTTTTTTTGTTTGTTTTTTGATTGTTAGATTATATGTATATGTAGATTAAATGTAGTGTGATATATCACCCATGCCCAAGGTTAAAGACATGTTTTTTTTTTGTTTTTTTTTTATTTTTGTTTTTTTACTTTTTGAACAATTAGTTTGTATTGTCCTGTGTTACTATTGAACCATGCAAGTTTAAATAGTATTTTTGCAAGAATTTTTACTGTTCATAAAGCAAGTCTCTCATGCTCACTAAGGCTACATTTATTCAATCAAAAATACAGTAAAATGACAATTTATAGTTTATTATAATTTTAAATAACTGTTTTCAATTTTTAGTTTTTCTTTATTTTAGAATATAATTTATTACTGTGATGTATACATTTTTAGTTAACTCTAGTCTTGAGTGTCACTTGATCCTTCAGAAATCTTTCTAATATGCTGATTTGGGGCTCAAGAAGCATATAAAACGTATTAGCAATGTTGAAAATAGTTGTGCTGCTTATTTTTTTTTATGGAAACCATGACACATTTTTTCCAGGTTTCTTTGATGAATAGAAAACTCAAAAGAACAGCATTTATTTGAGACAGACATTTTTGTAACATTAAAAATGTCTTCACTGTCACTTTTCATAAATTTAATTCATCCTTGGTGAATAAAAGTATATATATATATATATATATATATATATATATTTTAAATAATAATAATAATATATATATATATATATATATATATATATATATATATATATATATATATATATATATATATACACATATATATAATTATTATTATTGTTATTATTATTATTATTAAATGAAAATAAATATATAAAACAGTATTATTAAGTAAATTATAAGATATTATTTAATATATAAAATTTAAACTTGTTTTAATTTATGAGCACATTATAATTTTGATTATGAATTTATTTATTTATTTATTTATTTATGAAAGTATGAATTACTATTAGTTTGGTATTGTTGGAAAAATGTGATTTGTCATTTTTCTCCATTGGAAAATATATTATTTAAATTTTTTCTCAGCAGAAGGGACTTCAGTTAAATCTTTGCCTGAAAAATCATTTGAACAAATCTTGAGTCCTGATTGGTTGATCATTGATGGATTTTTCTTCACTCTTTCTCTGTCTGACAGCCATCTTGAACATGGACTGCACCGTGGTGGATCTGGAGACGCTCCAGGCGCTGTATGAAAATGTAAGTCCACAACATGACAAGATGTGACAGTCCAGAGAAGCAAATGTGATGAATCCTGACATTTCTTATGAAGTATGAATTCCATAAGTGATCATTTATCATATCATTAAACTCTTAAACCTCTCAGAACTGGACAGGATATACTCTTAGATCTTGGAGCTTTGCCTTAACTCGGTCTGCTCCAAAAGCGAGCCGCGGAAATGTGTGTTAAATACCAAAACAAACATGCAGGCCACAAACACCGCTGGAATGAGTAAGCTTTTACCATGGAGCCGGGGTGCGTGTCACTGTCTGAGGGAACGAGAGGGAGGAACACGACGACATGCAGAAATGGAACTGACGACAGACAGGAAGACAAATGAAGAGTATGAGGTTTCCCCCCTCAAAGAATGAAAAGAGGACAGTTCAAAAACTCAGAAAAAAGACTGAGCTTTGAGATTTGTAGCTTATGTAACTTATTGGCAGTTACAGACTCCGTCAGTTTGACGTGGCAACATAAATCAAACCTCTTTCTTGGAAGATCTTTGACTCACTTTTAGATGATTGGCTGCTATTTTCTTTCATTCTTTAAGTGTGTGTGGATGCTGATGAGTTTGCACACTATGATCGCCATGTGCATTGCAGCAACAGCCATAAATCTTGCTGTCAGCACTCTAGAGCTCCTTTACATGTTTTCTGTATGCGAGTGTGTGCCGCATGTCATTATGATGAGATAAAGACAGGGCATCATAGCCACACATCATCTTAAGACCTACAAGATGCCAGAACGTTCCTCACATTTGTCTGATAATTATTTCAAAACACATATGTTGACACTTTCTTTTGATTTTGCTCCATGTAGCTTATCATTTTGCGAATATGTAACATTTTATAATAGCTTTCGTATTTATATATAGTTGTTCATGAAACTAATTAAAAATAATAATTTATATCAGGGTTGCCAACTCTCACGCATTTGGCATGAGACACACTTTCAGGCTCTGTCTCATGCTCTCACTCTGCCCATGTAATAAATCTCACGCCAAAGTGGCAACCCTGCTTGTAAAGTTTTAATACGAAATACAAACAATAAATACCATTTTGGCGCACTTAATGTGGAGTAATTCGTCGTAGCGCCGTTGAATGTAGCCATTGAAAATCAGAGTTGCGACAAGCTTTGATCTCGCCGGCGTCGCCAAACAGTCACGTGATTCAATAGCTCTCAATAGTTCCAAACAAACCAGCGCTGTCAATACATTTGAATGGGTTTAAGCAGGATAGATGACAGCTTCATTACACAGGTATTTGCAGCAACTTTTGGTAAACATTACAGCATATTATGCATTGCTTATTACGTCAATGACATTTACAGTGTAATTTTATTCTGAAAAGTGATGGAGAGGCAACATTATGTTTTTCTTGTTTTTAACCCTTAGGTATTCCTTACTTAGAATATGACCATACACATTAACTTTTTTTTCCCCCATTAAATAAATGTTCTATATTTTAGTTCAATAATATTTATATAATATTTTGAGGAGATCGTTTGGTGATAAATACTATTTGTGCAATAATTATGGTCCATTAATGACCACTTTTTGACCAATATTTTTTTTCTAATATATTTCTATTACTTATATTACAATTAGTGTAGTAGGCCTATTTAAGGTTAAAATAAAGAAAATGGTTTTAAATTCAAATGTCATTTTGTGGTCAAATTTTTTTTATAAATAAATAAAAATTATTTGTAATGCCATGGTTTGCCCACTAGTTACCTGTATGGTTCTTTAATAAACATACATGTATCTACTAGTTTCTCAAGAGTATTGCAGGTCATACCTGCTTACTTATTTTTTAAGTTTTGCCTTTGAATAAAAATTTAGACATGATTAAACATGATTAAAGTTTAAAAAGTTAATAAATTACATTCTTTTTTAATTTTACTTCTATAAGTACACACAAGTGAATATTAATGGAAACAAGCTAATACTGAATTTAACCCAAGAAAAGTTTAAAATGGTGCAAAAAAAAAAAATAAAAAAAATAAAAAGGCATTCAACTGCATTCAACAGATGATTTGTATCCCCTACAGTATATAAATATGTATTGACATTGAATCGAGAAAATCTCACCCCAACCTGAACTTGAAAGTTGGCAACTCTGTTATATTTACAGTCAAAATACAAAATATGAATATTATACAAAAGTGCAGTTGTTGTATTTAAAGCCACTCTGTTTTTTAAAATGAAAAATAACTATATCAACAAATACACTTTGATGAACCTGTGATTTGATTAATTTTTTAGAGGTGTCTGGACAGATTTTGCGGGAAACTGCATACAAACATCGTTCACCTGTGTGTGTCACATCTGTAAAGAGAGAAAATTAGCTCTGGCTGTATGTAGCGTGAAGCTAAAGGTTTGCCACAACAAATGGCAAAAATTGACTATGAACCATTCAGAACGGCAGATATCCAGTAATCATTGGTTGTAATAACAAAAAACAAACAAACAAAAAAACATATTTTTTTCCAACCGCTGTCCGAACCACATACATTCGCAGAGCCGAATCACAACCAAAACAATGTTCTTCCGCTAGATGCATGCAGTTTTATTTTTCAACCACTAGAGGGCCAAAAGTCACATCGTGGAGCCTTAACAACTAATAAAGAGACATGAAGGTGGTGTCTGTGTGTGTGGAATTATGTGTAGTAACTTTCTGCTGAAAACTATCTTTTCTTCCATCCCTCTGTTTTTCCTCCAACCCACCCACCCATTCCCGCTGTAGCTTGAGGCGATGTTGCTGAGTTTAAATGTTGAGGTTGTTTCTCTTTAGTGTGCGAGACTCCACGCTGTCTCTGACTCCTTCAACCAAATCCACAGAACACCCCCTCACACACACACACTCACACACACATAGTATATCCCCTCTTTCCTCTCTCCCGCTTGTTCTCTCTATTCTCTTTTTCACTGTCTGACTCAAGCAAAGTCTGAAGTGTGGATCATACTTTGTTTTTTGGATCATACAAAGACCATAAAGATCATAAAGCAACACACACACACACACACACACACACACACAAACAAATACACTCCAGAGAGCATTAGAGTTTATATAACTATTAGATAGTTATAAAATGCTTTATAAGGAGAATATGAGTGTATTTTCCCAAAATGAAATCACATTTTCCTCTCTCTAAGTGTACTTTCATTCTGTTTTTCTTTTAAACAGAGAGGTCAGAAAGAAGAGATGGATCAGATTAAGAAACATATCAAGTCTTCAAAAGATAAAGAAAATGCAAAACAACTGGACAAGCCTGAACAGTATCTATCTATCTATCTATCTATCTATCTATCTATCTATCTATCTATCTATCTATCTGTCTGTCTGTCTGTCTGTTGTTGTATTTTCCTTGTGCCATTCGTTTTGTTCCCTCTCTCTGTTAGGTTTCTGTTGCAGTTGTCAGAGGTGCCCCAGTTCTCGGAGCGGGTTTTCTGTATTCTCTTCCAGTCCACCTTCACAGAATGTGTTACATCAGTTCAGCGCAAGCTTGAAACACTCCTGAGAGTCTGTACGGTGAGAGAGAATGTGAAGCACACTAGTCAGATTCCACTGACAGCTTCACCATTGTCGTATTTCAAGTTAAAAGTTCAACTAGAAAGCAGTGAAGAAAACATCTGTTTCACTCCCTCGCTTCCTCTTCTCTCTCTTCTGTTTAAAGGCTCTACAGTCACGTCAAGCCGTCCTGCAGGTTCTAGGTTTGGTTCTTGTATTTGGGAACATTATGAACGGGGGCAACCGGAGCAGAGGACAGGCAGATGGATTTACCCTAGACATCCTTCCCAAGTTAAAAGATGTCAAGAGCAGTGTGAGTAAAAATGAGATCCCTTTGACTAGTTTAAAGGGATTGTTCACACTAAAATGAAAATTCTGTCATCATATATTCATCCTCATGTCACTCCAAACCTGTATGACTTACTTTCTTCCATGGGACATAAAAGAATGTTTCTCTCTGTTTTATCCATAAAGTGAAAGTCAATGGGGTCCTAACATTGCACTCTGTTGACTATCATTTTATTTTTATTTTTCCATTTTACAAAGTGGAAGTAAGCTATTTTCTGTGAATTTGTGAGACTTCAGATTTTCAGATAATAAATTAAAATAATATGTTAAAAGAATGGTTCCCCAAAAATGAAAATTCTGTCATTAATTACTCACCCTCATGTCGTTCCAAAACAGTAAGACTTTTGTTCATCTTTGGAACACAATTTAAGATATTTTTTTGATGAAATCCGAGAGCTTGACTGACAAAGAAGAGAAGAAATTGTTGAATAAATAAGAATCAGAAAGAGCTTTATTGCCAAGTATGCTTGTGCATACAAGGAATTTGTTTTAGTGACATAAGCTTTCAGTACACAGAGACAACAACAACACACAGACAATAAAAAATAAGATTAGAATAATAAAAAAAAAAAAAATACACATGTAAATATAAATAGACAAATATTGAAAAATAAATAGAAAAATACATAAATTGTATGTACAGTTGTGCTATTGATGATAGAATGGAATAGAATGAGATGCATGAATATACTAGGATGGAGGTGGTAACAAATAAATATAAGGTTATTGCACATTTTTATTGCATAATGTGGGGAACATTTAACTGTTCATTAGGTAGATTGCCTGGGGGAAGAAGGCAATTAGTCATTAGTTTTGTTTTCTTTGGATAGAGAAATTGTTATCTTGTGTTGTTTGCATTATGTTTGAATTAATTGTTTAATGTGGACCTTTTTCATGATGTCCTTATTATCTTTCTGGAACGTGGTAGCTCCGTTGCTGTCTATGGAGGGTCATAAAATTCTTGGATTTTATCAAAAATATCTTAATTTGTGTTCCGAAGATGAATGAAGGTCTTAAGGGTTTGGAACAATATGACAGTTGACAAGCAGCATTACAGGCTGTTTTTGTACAAGTAAAAATACCTATAAAATACATGAATTTACTAATATTTTCCAAAATATCTTATTTTGCCCTACACAGAAGAAAGAAGGCCGTACATGTTTTGAATGGCATGATGGCAAGTAAATGAGGCCAAAATTCAGATCCACCACATAGACCAGCACTGAAATAGCATAAACCTTAGTCTGAACTTGCATGGAAAATTGCAGACTATACTTTGATAGTCTCGTGACCCCACTAACCAGGTCATAAAGAACCGTTCTGCAAGTATCACTCAAAATGAGCGGTTTATACTTGATTATGCCAAGGCAGTAGCCTATATCCACATCCCATGTGGTCTGTGTGTCTGCACACATGTGCATGTGAGCGAGCTCCTTTGCAAGCCACCAGGTCTGGCATCTTATTCACAAACGCTTTGAGCTAAACGAGTGTATACAATCCCAAAACATGAAAAATGATTATTCTCCTGTGTTTATTTCCATCTCTCGTCTCCTCCTCCTCTTGCTCCATCAGGATAATTCTCAGAGCCTCCTGTCCTACATAGTTGCTTACTATCTGCGACACTTTGATGAGGTAGGTTTGGCCAACTGTTTATTTCACTGGTTTGACTAACAGACCCCCAGGTCCCTTAGAATCACCTTTCATGGTAGACAAAAAAGTGGCTTTGTTTTTGGTTTCATCACTTTGATTTCCTTTCTTTCCCTTCACCATATAGACAAATGGCCGCTCTGAATGAGCAGAGGCCTTTGATTGCTTGATGCCCTTTTTGGACGTAGATTAAAAGTGCTGTATTGTAAATACCGTCAGCAATCGGTCCAGATGTTGTGATTACGAGGTTGTGTCCAAATTGACAAAATATGATCCACAGGTTGTTGAAGTGCTTCTAACGTTCAGGCAAATAACAAGGATCGAGCATGTGTGTGTGTGTGTGTGTGTGTCCGTGTGCATGCAAGCGGCTCTGATCTCCGACAGACGGAGTGTTATTGAGATTGATTTGTTGTGTTTGATGTTTTCATTGTTTTTGGAATCATAATGATCTTTACACACCAAACTATTTGAACGATTCACATTCAATTATTTTTCAAATCAACCATTGCTACAGTTATGATCTCATAAACACAACATCCTGTTTTTTTTTTTTTGTTTTTTTTTTTTGAATGATTGCACTTTTAGATTTTCCATTGTTTGTGTGTCAGGATGCAGGTAAAGAAACATGCGTGTACCCACTTCCAGAGCCTCAGGATCTGTTTCAGGCTTCGCAGATGAAGTTTGAGGATTTTCAACGTGACCTACGCAAGCTACGGAAAGATCTGAATGGTGAGATGTGGACACATGCAAACGCAAAGCAAATAAATGAATACACACGGACATGTTTAGTTTGTATACACCAGCGCCAATGACCCGTGTTCTCCTTTAGAAGGCTCATTGATTTTCAAATGGCTGTTTTTATTGAGCCCCCAGCTGGTTGCCACAATGATCAATACTGCAAATGTGGTTTGTTAAAGGCCCCAGCATGTAAATAAATGAGAAAAAGGGGTCATTTCAGCACTTTTCCTAGGGGTCTAACCTGTTTTTACAGGCCTGAAGCACTTAATTCCAGGTTTCTGCAGGTGAACTGTCCTTATGCTATATTTATACATTACCATTCAAAAGTTTTTTATTGAGCATGGATATATTAAATTGATCAAAAGTGACAGATACATTTTTACTATTATGTTCTTCTAAGCTTAATTTGGGGGGGAAATGTTATTTTAAGCAGCACAACTGACAATCAACATAGAATGATTTCTGAAGGATCACGTGATTAATGTACTTTTCATCAAATAAATGTAGCCTAATGCAGCAAATTCTTTCAATTTAGTTTAATAGTTTGAGTTTTATATAACATTTAGACATTCTGGTAATAGGAATATTTTTGCTTGATAGTCCACGTTTTACACATCTTTTCACTTTTTCTCATTTGTGAAAAAAATTTAATAAATGTATAAATGAATTTCAGATTCTCTTTTGTACCCTGTTAGTGGGAAATTCCATAAATTCTGGTGCTTTTGAAAAGAAACTAGCAGGCAGATAAAAGGCTTAAACTGCCTTATAAGTACTCACTTTGCTCCCTGACCAGTAAAGCAGTTTATCAGGGTCTTCAGGAGGTTAGTGAGATTGGTTCAGCTTTGTGCCGCAAGTCAAAGGTTGTACGACAAGTGCACAATGGTGTGAATGAGGTGTAAGAATCCGATTACATGCTCTAAGAAGAGTTTTTTTAATTCCTGAAATTTTTTTTGTTGCACACAAAAACACACACACACACACACACACTCACACAGATGTGAAAATACTCACATTCCACTGTCGGTGTGTTTGGCTTGTTCAGATCCTTGAAAAAAAACACTCGTGGATGTTGATGTGGTCAAATTAGAACACTGCCCTACATCAAAAACACATTTACAATCCATCACTTATCCGGAGTGAGATTGTCTACCACGCACAAATAATAACGTCCAAGCCTTTTTAGTTCCACTTGAAGCAGTCATACATATCAGATGGATTTGCATTTGGGTCATGGAAATTTCGATTGAAGGATGGTCGGTTTGATGCATTGCTATACAGCCTATTAGCTTCGCCCCTGCTGTTAGCCATATTTTCACGTGCCTTCACTTGAATCCCTAGTTGGCGATTTGCATTGTTAATCTTTCAAAAGCTTATTAGTTAGGCCCACTATACATGTGGTTGATAAATTGTAAATGTACTTTTCCAGACCTAAATCGTTTTGGCGTACACCTGCTGAACAGATTAAGCCTACGTTTGTTTAACGCAGGCAAATATTTCTTCTCTGGCAATGTTCTGTGTTTCTCTGAATACTCAACTGTTCACATCCCTAAAATCTCCCTGTGGCCCAATAAGCATGGCTTCTCTCTTACGACAGGCTCATACAATAAATGGATCATCACTACATTAGCAAGCTAAGCTAAGCGCTAAAGCAGATGTACGATGCTGACAGCTGGAAGGGGCACAGAGTTATGCGGGTGACCCCGCAGGTCCTTGCTTTCACAGAGCCCTTGATCCAGGTGGCAGGGACATTAGCATGTGTGTGTTTGCATTGTGCTGATTGCCATGCGAGGCTGTGATCCATCACCGACTGTAGTGATGGAGTGTGACATGGTGAAGCCTGTCGGCCTGTTGTAAGACTCCAGGTGTACAGCGAACAGAAGCGAAGGAAAGGTTCATGAAATGGGATTCATTAGCATCTGTTAGCACAGGTCACAGATTGCACATTTTTCTCTGTAGTGATACATCTATGAAGTATTGGAAGTGGAAGCAGGAGGAATGTACTGTAACATGCTAACCTGCTAATAAAAGTCCATGCTAGTTGAAATGCTAGTGCTGGTTCTGACAGTTTAATCGGTGAAGACTGGTTGAGAGAAGTTTAGCCATATGTTGAGGCCATCGCTGTTCTAGTCTTTTTAAGATATCTGGCTGACTTGACCAAGAATCCCTACAATGTGTCTTTTGGGGACGGGGAAGGTGGGGAAGTTGTGGCCTAAGGGTTAGAGAGTTTGACTCCTAACCCTAAGGTTGTGGGTTCAAGTCTCGGGCTGGCAATACCACGACTGAGGTGCCCTTGAGCAAGGCACCGAACCCCCAACTGCTCCCCGGGTGCCACAGCATAAATGGCTGCCCACTGCTCCGGGTGTGTGTTCACGGTGTGTGTGTGTTCACTGCTGTGTGTGTGTGCAGTTTGGATGGGTTAAATGCAGAGCTCGAATTCTGAGTATGGGTCACCATACTTGGCTGTATGTCACGTCATTTTTTTTTTTTTTTTTGAAAGTTGTTTATGTGGATAGTTTTATAGTCTGACAAAATATTTTCACTGCTTAAAATAAACTGTTCTTCAGTTCCATTAATCATTTTGCTTGTTTCTTTCTCATATCTGTGTTCCTGCTCTCTATTTTACAGTCTGTTCAGCAGAAACAGAAAAGGTGTGTAATGTTTCATCTGAGGAGCACCTGCAGCCCTTTAAGGACAAAATGGAAGAATTTCTCACTAGAGGTAAAAAACATTGCAAAGATAAGCCCTGTTCAGACGGTTATTTTTTTACAAGGGGATGTTATGTTAGTTTCTGATTTTATTGCCACTCCGGAAGGAATTTTCATTTTGCATCTCATGGATTTAAACAAAAAGTAATATTATCCAGAAGAAATGTATTATTGGAGTGAATTCCAAAGACTTTTATTTAGGCATTTATTTTTGAAAACTGTAATTTTTGGGAGTGCATTCCAAAGGCGGTTCATGATACAGTTTTTTGGCATCTCAGGGTGTATTTTTACTAAATTTTTAATAAAATAAATAATATTTAATAATAATCACAATTAAAATAACATTGCTATTTTATAGTCAGTTATTTAAAACAGATGGAATGTAACCTATCAAAACTCAAGTGGATGGAGAATTTCTTAAAAAACGATTCAGTTTATGGTTACTGAAAAAGGTTTGAGTTGGTTCTTGTAAAAAGCAAACCCAAATCTGAACACTCAAAGTTGTTAAGTTGTTCCAAAATTGTTCATCAGTTGTTTATTCAGGGTGGTTTACACTCAACAAAAACAAGTCATCAAAGTAAAAAGTAATTTTTCAGCTTTAAAAAAAATACAAATCTATGCAAATGCACTTTCCAACAAAATCATTTCTATTCAGTCTTTTTAAATATAGCTGTTCAAATCATCTGATGAAAATGCCTGTACTTTTTATTATCACGATATACACTGCAGATAGTGTGTCCTATTGTGTGTCATTGCTTATATCCCCCTTCCTCAAATCTTGCCCTGGAGGTCCAATGCGCTGCAGAGTTAAGCTCCAACCCTTTTCAAAGTCACCTGGCTGTGATTTTCTAATGATCCCAAAGACACTGATTGGCACTGATTAGCATGTTCAGGTGTGTTTGATTAGGGTTCGAGCTAAACTCTGCAGGAAAGTGGATCTCGAGGTCCAGATTTGAGGATCCCTGGCCTATATGAATAAAATGATAAAAATGATAAAAATCACTCTCTCGTCCAAATACACATTACAGAGGAGCCAAGCAAATATTCTTTTACAGACGTCACCTTGGGAAACAATTAAAGTCTGAATAATGCTGGGATGGATGTACAGTGACCCTGTGTGAGAGGAGAGATGAGGTGCTGAGAAATAAATGTGACAGAGGCACTGTGACGGCCTCTGGGAGCCAACAAGAATTCTGGGAAATACATCTGACCTGACCCAGACCCAGTCGCTCCAACATTATTTATGTAAAGCTAGTGACATGAAAAGTGAGAGTCCTTAATTTCACTAATTTCATCCACGTTCCACCCCAATGTGTTCATTGCTAATTCATCCCTTTCAGTATTTTGTTTCTGTGATGAAGGCGAGCCGAACGAGCCGGCGATTGTGTTTTATTATAGTTGCTTTCCTTCTTGTTTATTTACCTTGTCTTTTCTACATCTCTGTTTCGATCCATCTCTGTTTGAAATGGTTTCTGTTCTCTGGTTTATTTCCTGTAAGTGTGTCTGAGTCAACCTGCCTGATCTGTCTGTAGCACTGAAGACTGTTTCTGTCGGCACTTTATTCTTGTCAACAATTCATTGGCCTCTTTTCATCTTTCGCACTCCAATCATCTTCAATTGCCATGGCGTAACCTCTTTTTCCATCGCTCAGCTTGGAGTTAGCTGGAACATCTTTCTATTTTTCATTCTCTGCTTCACTACAGGCTTAAGCAAATGCTAAATGCTTGCCGTCTGTCTTTCTTTGTATTCAAATTGGTCCTTGTAACAAAACCCACATGTGCTCTGGCGGCAGGGTGGGGTCCTCGCTGAAGGGCCCCCTCCTCATCTCTACCCCTTTGATCTGGATACTCTTGGGTCTCCTTCACTGAGCTCTCAGATGGGTGACATGACCACGGAAAGACCCCCTTCAACCCTCCACACTGCCTCCAGTTAGAGAAACAGACAGAACGGGGATCGGAAAAAAAGGACTGGTCTTATTTTTTGTTATTTGTATGATTTTGAAACTCCAGGAGAGTAACAGTCTCTGGCTCCAGCGCTTCAACCACTACTGTTTATTTTTCAGAGCATGAAATTAACTACAGAAAGGAAGAGAGGAAGAAAAACTGAGTGAGACAGGCGTGTGTATGTGTGTGAGAGATAGAGACCGTCTCTGTGCTGTTTGGTCTACTCTCCTCATACCATTTTTTTTAATGCTGTACTATTTCCGCTGCCCGGGGCACTGAGAAGCAATGTGATAATCCATTTACAGTGGTAACAGGTACAATATATAATAGTAATAGTTATGAGTGCCTCAGCTATCACCACTACCGATCAAAAAGTTGAATGCTTTTTTGAAGCACAAATTCTTTGAGCAACATTTTAAGTCAGTTTAAAATGTTGGTTCCATGAGGTGTGAACTGAAGTGATCTGTGTTTTGGGGATTCTCTGGTTGCACAGAATTGTAGTGGTGAGTGGTATAAAAATGTGTATGAATACTGGGCTCGTCGGTCAGTTAATTAGTGGATCACAGGAGACTCTCCATGCAGGAGTAAATGAAGTGACATTGACATTACCACGGTAATGACTTCAGAGACCTGCTTCTCTGTCTGCAGTCAAACTACGCCTCATCAAATGTTCATGCTGAGACTATTTGCAAATATGACTTTACGATGATTTGCTCCTTGATATTTTATGTCAGCGGATTACAACTGGCTTACGTGTAATCTGATTTTCGAGGGTTTATGTTTGTCATGAAGATCATAAACTGCAAAGACTTATACATGAATGTACTTATAATCTGAAATGTATAATTTTGAATGTATTGGTTTTATTGTTATGTTTAAAACTGGAACAAATCTCTGATAGTCTTTTCCTGATAACCCGTGTCATCCAGTGACAAGCAAAACAAAAACATATTTTAAAAGTATAAAAGTCTGTGTCACATGTACGTCCTATTTTTATTCCTACAGCCAAAGCAGAGCTGGAGCTCCAGGAAAAACAGCTCGCTGGCACGCAGAGGATGTAAGTTGTCTTACTGTGTTAACCGTGCCAAGTCTCTTGTTCACTTATTATTGTGTCATATTGGTTATGTCTCCTTTGAGTGTGTGTGTGTGTTTGTGCATTAGCATCCACCTCTCTATCTCTCTATTTCTGTGTGATTTTCCCTCACTTGTGGATTACTAATAGTGCAGTTCGCTGAGATTGATTGACAGTTTGTAGACTCTCTTCTTTAAAAGTGGCTGTTTTTCAAAACCTTGGCTCTTGGAGTGGAAAAAAGAGCAAATATGACACGTCAGTTAATTCTAAAGGTCTTTGTGTTCATTGTCTGAATGTTGCCGTTTCTTCCAAGTACTAGTCTTAAGATTGCTGTGGGCGAAAAGAAATTACACTTGTCGTTCTTTATGTAAAAGCATTATTTTTATAAGCTAAAATTTCACATTTCACATGCTTGAAGTAAGCCAATCAATTTCACAACTCCTCAGTGTAAACTTTCTAATCTTATTTAGTAATATTTTGTTCATAGTGTCATGCTTTTCTTTGAATGCTTTCCAGTTTTCTGGAGCTGAGCGTGTTTTTCTCAGTCAAGCCTAAGGCGGGAGAGAAGGAGGTTTCACCAAACACATTCTTCACAGTGTGGCACGAGTTTTCGTCAGATTTTAAGGAGCTCTGGAAGAGAGAGAATAAATGCCTACTGCAGGAGCGGTGAGGAATATTATGCCTCTGTTGCTATTTTGTTTGTCTGATTGTCTTCACCGCAAGCCACCGTTATTTCTATAAAGTTGTAAAGCAGCTCTAAAAGACAATAGTGTCATTATTTAGTTCAAGCCAGTCACTGAAATTCATTTAATTTAATTTTTTTTTTTTTTTTAGGTTGAAAGCTGCAGAAGAGACTTTCAGACAAGCACGAGAGAAGGCTACCTACAACGTAAAACCTAAACATGCATCAGGGATAGTAAGTATTTTAAAATCCCTCGATTCACATTACAAGCAATGAGTAACGGACTCTTTACAGTGTGAACTCTAATTACAACCATGATGTGTTTCACTTTCTTCTCACTCAGAAAGCCAAGCTGGGACAGAAGATGTGAATTTCTGCTGTACTGAATCCAACAAAACTCCTTGTTTGCCCCATTCTTTGTTTTCTCTTTAAAAGTTACTACAGTGTAAGAATAGCCATGAGAAGGTTTGCATTATTTTAGGACATGAATGTGGTCAGAATTCATATGAAGACAATCAAAGCTCAAAGTGCCCATATTATGATCATTTGCAAGTTGTTGTTTTTTGTGTGTGTGTGTTTTTTGCAGCCTACTAGAACACATTTTGATTTAAAAAACATTTTCTCATTTCTCATGCATTGCTGTAGCACCACTATTTTCACTCTCTGCCTAAAACACTCTCTCTTTTACTTCCTATCTCTTTAAAGTCTACCATTCCAAAAAGCCCAGTCTGATCTTGGTCTGCCAGTCTACCGCTTACAGCATGTCAGAAATGTAACTTTACAGTTTTCAGCTCCAACTATGGTGTCGTTGTTGGAAGTCCATGCTAATTGTTCTTTGAGGGTGGGCCAAAGCAAGCCAGTCTGTGAGCATTATGCAAATGTATATCATGGTGACAAGCGAAGTCATGAAATAATGGCAGGACAACAAACGAGGCCTTTCAGGCAAGTGTTTTCTGTTAGAGATTAACTCCTTTTGGCATGGACTTTGTGCTTTGTAATTTTTCAGATCGTTTACATGCACAGACAGCTATATAACACAGTAAAGAAAAGGTAAAAAAAAAAAAAAAAGAAAAACCATAATGGTGTAGGTTTACTTTAAAAGCCATACATTGAAACTAGCCACTATTTTACAAAAGCACATTGAATATTTAGTATACATTGATTAGTATACACAAAATCTGCACATTTATTTTCATATCTTCTGTCAAGAAAGTACCGAAAAAGATTTATTGTAACCTGTGTATTTAATTATCATAAAATAGCATTCTTATTTGTAGGTGAAAGCCACAATATTTAATTAACTAGAGCAGATAAATAGTGGATTTCATACAGGTTGACTTATTAAACAATCTGCATCTAAATAATGTTTGTTTATGCCGAACTGGCAATGACATTTAAGAAAATTGAATAACTGAATACATAAAGAAATGGCAGGCTCGGATATAATATCTGACTATGTGACCTGTGTAAAGTCATAAAAATGTGTGTTTTTTTGGTTATTATTTTATGAGGAGCAGCAGTCTTATTATTTTTTTGGTGGTTATTTGATCATATTCTGCGACCGTAGTTTCCTCTACGGTGTTTATATACTTCAGCCTATGAAATTGACATAGAATTGAGTGATATGTTCCAATTGAACTGTGAGGTGTTTAATGAACGGTTGTTGAGAAACATATGCAAATATTATGATTTATGACTTATACCATTCTTTATTTTGTGTGTACAGCTGTTGTCAGTAGTTCAATAACCTTTAATTTACCTAAATGTATTTTCAATTAAAGAAGCTGACAGCTTTATAGCTCATGCGTGATCATTGCTGTGCTATTCTCTGTGTGATGCATTAAGAAATGAAGAACTGAAGCAGCTGCCGTATGAATAATTTCCATTTCCTTTAGGAGAAACTGTAGAAACTTACAAACACAAAGGTGCTTAGAAAATACGGAAAAAAAAGCAAAAATCATTGTGTAATGTGAAATAGATTTATTTTTAGAAGACATGTTTATTACATATTTTACATATATTCATAGATTTTCTATGGTTGCTTTGTCATATAATTTCCTTTATCTGCACATTTTTTGCTATTTTGTTAAATATTGTCATTAATGCAAACGTGCCTGTTAGACTTTAAGGTAAAGATTTAAACCATTATGAATCTCAGTTTATGTTGTGCACATGACTCATCATAACAATGGGAAGGCTCAAACTCTTTACGGGCTTGATCAAAGTCAGCCCAGAATGGATGAACTGAAACCAGCGGCATCATTTCCATCGGATGCAGCAAAGCTAATGGCAGCACCAAGTCAAAATATAGTTAATCCCCAACTGACAGCCTGTCCTTAGTCAAAATATAGCAAACCCCCCTCTAATTTCCTGTCGATAAGGTCCACGGTCACCCAGCATCCTTTCATGTCTTCTCCTGTCCTTCATTAGCGCTGATATATACAACGGCTGGGTAGGTAAGACAAGATGGTGAAGATAGATGGTGGTCAGACCGCTTTCACTGTTCTCAAGTATCAAGAGTAACAGAGTGCAACAGTGCCCTCCCAATATTTCAGCAGCCTTGATTCCGAAAGTATTTCTCCGATTCAATTGTTTTTTCACATTACAAAATGGAAAAAAAAGAAAAAAAAAGTGAAAAATTGAAAAAGGCAAAGCTACATGACTGTGCACTTAATTTTAATGAGAAAAAGAACTACAATCCCAATGATGTAATCAAAATTAAAACTATGTATAAATATAAAACTATTGATTTAAATATGTTGATTATATATAGAAATTATATATTTAGTTTTTTTGTAAAATATGCATCTATCTATATATACATTTTTAGTTTGAGAGTGTATGGAGACTGGCTTTTACACAGCTGGCAGTGGGCAGCTCTTTTCTGATTGGTTTTTGCAGAATTATGGGTAATGTAGTTTTTCATCAAGAATTCAAACATTTAACATAATTATTTACAAAAATTAGTTAATACAGGGTTATGGCTTCAACAGAGGCATATACCATTTATTAACAACATCAGGTGTGTCTCTAAAGGGTTGTAAGTTATCAATTAAAATGAGTTAAATCAATTCCCCAATGGAGAAAAAGCATGGGATTTTTATTTCCGGAACCCTGACTGTTGCACTCTGTAGAGAATCAGCATTGCTGAGGTAAAGCAGGAGATCGCTGGAATACAGACGCTCCATGTTTTGCTAAAGAAAAGCTTTCAAGAGGTCAAAGGTCAAACACTGTTCATTTAAAACACATGAATGTTATTTACTGTTTCAGTCTTGTACGTATCTTGTAAATGTACTCTCAGCTTCATTATATTTGTCAAAAAAGAAGAAAAATGCAGCTTTGTGTTCCATTGCTGCTCGGCAGCTATTAAGCATTCCTGGGTAGCATACTGTGGTACAGTCCAGACATAATGAAGGTGGCCAGTCTTCTGATTAGCTGTTGTCTTTGGCAGGTTTCACACATTGATTGTTGGGCGGCCCCAGTTTTTCCAAAAGGATTTTTAGGCATTGTTTCATTTGTGTGCCTTCTCAGTACGCAGCATTAACGTTAACAGACACACATTTGCACTGCTTGATTCGCTGCACTTTCCGTTGCCGGTATGGTGGCTGTAGCCCAGGACAGTGAAGCCGTACAGTGACCGTGGTTATTCGGCTGGGCTGACAGAAAGCACAGGACTGGAATGAAGTGTTGTGGTCTGGCGTGGATGCTGTTTTTCGACTTCGATGTGAGGTTTGAGACGTCAGGTGGCGGGGGATGTAGAAGGAGTTACACTGGCCGTAGCAGAACCTGTTGATGACGGTTCGGCTCAGGCACCCCTCCAGGCTCACTGTTTGACGCAACGGCTGTGTTTTGCACCAGTCGCTCTTCAGGTACTTCCTCTCGGTGACCACCAGGGCCTCGCGACTCGACGACAGCATGTCGTGTTTGCCCTTCTGTCGTCGTGCTGATGTGTGCTGGGGAAGTGACGCTAGTGTGTGGGTTGGTGATGACAAATCATTGCCTTTTAGCTTGTAAGGGGAGGGGATGGAACCTTGGGGCCGTGGCTTCTTGGTCTCTATTGATACAAAAAGGGTCCATGCCAAAATGGCAGGTATTGCCAGCTTCCAGAACATCCTGAGAAAAGATTCAAAATAGGGAGAAACTTTAGTGCATCTGTTAGGGATTCAAACGTATACATTGTCAAAGGAATAGTCCGTCATTATACTATGCATTATGTCCAGTTTGTAAACCCAGTTTTATTCACCTAATCAGCATTTTGTCAGACAAAAGAAAATCAAAGAATGGTTCATTTGCAATAATGGTTCATAATTTTGATTCACTTACCACATAAAAACAAACAAACAAAAAAATAGTAACCAGCATTTTTACTACTATTCAAAAAGAAAGAAAGAAAGAAGAAGAGCAATTTGCATAGGCCTAATTTTGATTCACTCACCACATGAAACACAAACAAAAAAACTAACAGAACCAGAAAAAGAAAAAAAATGAAGAAAAAAAAGAAGAAAAGATCGTTAAGCTGTGTAGTAACCACCCTCCAAAACACCATCATTCACCACCATGGTAATGGTGTAAAAAAACACGTAGTCTACTCGTTACTTGTAATTAAATTCACCCTTTTACAGCACTTTGTCTATTCTTAAAAAGCAGCGGTTCTTATGTAATGCTGATAAAGTTGAACCCTGTCTTTGGTCTGAACTCTCAATCTTGTTTATCATGGCGCCCTCTGTCAGATTTGCTTTAGATAACCCTCTGATAACCTCTGAGTCTGACATTTGTGATACTCTACAACCACTGGCATTGTCTGTTTCATTCATGTTCACTCTCCTCTTATTGCCAACAACCTCTTTCATCTTTTCTGCTAGGTAGATTGGGAATAAGGCACAGTTGTATTTCATCTATTTAAAAGACATATATTCTTTAGTTTGTTTTTATGTCCCAGAGGCTTTCTTAAAGGATTTTTATGTTTTTCAGGACAGAACAACCAGAAGAGCTCACAGAAAGCCTGGAGCTAAACAACACCAGAAAGTTACATAAAGAACTATTACATTCTTTTTTCACATGATACAAAAAGTCAAGAAAGTCAAGAAAATGTGAAACTTTCTCTAAAAGACCATACATTCACAGACATAACACAATCTTGATCTGTCAGGTTTAGGTTTAAAATTATTATTAGAATTTTTTTTTAAAGAGGTACCTTTTGATTTCATTTTCTTTGGGAATCGTTAATCCAAAAATTTTAATTTATAATTTACCAATCCTCACATCATTTCAAATCTGTATTAGTTGCTAGACTGAAGCTTTCAAGCTTGAAAAATGATTCAAAGCATCACATTCAAAATCTTCTGAAGCCATAATATGGCGTTGAGAGAGCAGATTGAAATTTTTTTTCACTGAAAATATTTGTATATTCATAAAAGTTCAAAAGCTATTATTCATGAACAAACTGTTCTTGAGTCAAATCTTTATAGTGATGATTCTTCGGTTCAATCTATTGACTCAGTAATTGCAGCTTACTGGAGTAAGTTCAATATCAGTCCACATAAAGCACATAAACACATAAAGCTATTGTATAACTTAAGAAGACATCAAATACAGTACTTTTATGATATTGTATGGTGCTTTTGCTCCTTTTTGAAGTTTGAAAGCTCCAGCCCCAATTCTTTGTAAATGAATGGAAAAAAGTGACTAACACAGTCTTCAGAATTTCTTTTTCGAAACAACACAAGGATGAGTAAAAAAAAAAAACTATTATATTTTGGGTTAACTGTTCCTTTAAGCTATATAATTCTGGGTTACTGGGGAGAATCGGCTACTTCTGGGGCTACAGTTTACTGTGACTCACACAGTGGCAGAAGGGAATG
This sequence comes from Cyprinus carpio, assembly GCF_018340385.1. Lineage (NCBI taxonomy): Eukaryota > Metazoa > Chordata > Actinopteri > Cypriniformes > Cyprinidae > Cyprinus > Cyprinus carpio. Next base: position 9,622,194 of record NC_056613.1, on the reverse strand, counting down.
GATTAATCATCCGTATCTCCCTCCTTCAGTGTCGCCGGCAGCCATTAATGCTGTTTACTTTTACACCAGTCCCAGAATGCTCATGCAAATAAACAGGGCCGCCCATCAAAAGGGAACGCTACAGAAGCCATGAGGTTATGAGGAAGTGGCCTTTATGTCTCTGCTGAGGCAGGGTTAAATAATGAGGGCTTTGCTTATGCCGGTGGTGAGATATGCAGGGGACATGTAAACAGTGGGGAGAGCACCATGTGAACATTATTAGATCAGGATGTGGAAAGTTTAGCAGTTTTGGGTTTCTCTCCTTCAGATGACCACAGGCTGAATAGAAGGCTCGGTTTACTGGTAGCTCAAGATTATGTGTGAAGAGACAGGGAATGCCAGGATGTGACAGTGACTCAGAGGACTGTGACATACATACACAAACACACCACCTAGCTCACTAAGTCTTGTCTATAACTGAAACACATTTCAGATTGAGAAAGTGAATCACACACACAGACATACACAGACAGAGGGGCTATAAATCTCCCCTGAGAAAAATTGTGGTTTGGAGTTAAAGACCGTGTCTAGTTGGAACATATGCAAGAAAAAAAAAAAAAAAAAAAAAAAAACTTATATCTTTCTATCTTTTTTTTGTGTGTGTGTGTATGTGAGAAAGTCAAGGACAGATCATCCACACTGTAAAAAATAGTGTGAATTTACAGCACAAACTTGACTGCAGTTACTGGACCTTTTACTGCAGTTTTTATACTAGTATTTTTACACTTATTGTAATTGAAATGTATGATATAGCAGGGCTGTTTTTTTACTACAGTAATGTTATGGGATTTCCCAGCATACACGGCATCATTAATAAAGGATTATGATTATATTAAATAAATATGCAGCTTAATTTCTTTACCTAGAATTATGTGGCAACACTTTACAATCAGTTAATTCAATAGTCAAAATGAAATAACTTTAGCATTATAACAATTCAAGTTATATTATGTATTATGTGCGTATTATGAATGAATGAACACAAATTGTGTGTATGTGTGAAAAAAAATATAATAATGCAATATCGTGCTAGAAACACTTTTTACAGTATTTTGTAAATGGCCTAGCTATTCATCCATCCATTCTCTAAATCTTATGTGGGGTCATGGGAGAGCTGGATTGTGGAGAATGTGCAAACTCCACACAGAAAGGCTCAGATGCGAATCAAACCTGGGATTTTCTGGGACTCTCCTTGAGGAGACAGTCCTACCAACAAGCTACGATGCCACCAAATGGTCTAGACCAAGGGTGTCCAAACCTGTTCCTGGATGGCTACTGTCCTGCAGAGTTTAGTTCCATTACTAATTAAGCAAATTTGAACCAGCTAATAAAGGTCTTCAGACTCACTAGAAATGTCTAGGCAAGTGTGCTGGAGCTGGTTTAGAGCTAAACTCTGAGGGATATTGGCCCTCTAGGAACAGGATTGCGCACCCCTGGCCCAGTCCATACTTTTACACTTTGAACAATCCTGGCAGTATTTAACATGGCACTGGTACTCATGGAATAAAATTTCCATAATGAATAGAAAAGAATAAACAATAAATAAATAACATGATATGATAAATGAATCCCTTTTCTAATTTCCTGAATGCTTTGTGTTTGTTTCACCCTAAAAAAGTTATTTCACATCGAAAATGTCTTGCAGATCTTGTTCTCACAGAACACAGCTGCTAAAAACAGTTTGAGTCGAATGACTGATGTAAGAGAATCAGTGTAGCGTAAAACAACCAAACCACAAGTACCAGCATCTCTCATTGAGCAGAAGCCAGCATACACAGATACCAGCATTTGACCGACCACTGTCAAAACCCACAGCGAGCCTTCCCTCACACTTCCACAACATCTCCAACCCAAAACAATAGTCACACGAAGCCACATGTCAAACCCTGAAACTCTCTCTCTATCTCACACCCATACACACATTAAAACACACAAACATCATTGCACGCATAAACACTAACTGGCGCCACAAAATTATGAATTTGACAGGAGTTATCATCACAGCAATTATGTACCTCCCTCTGCCACAAGACAATGTCTTTATGGAATATTTATGCAACATACACACACATTTACTGACTGCATTCAAAAAAATTTCCTCAAGCACGTTCCCTTTTGCTATTGGTTGGTCAAATGGAACAATGTTTGGATTGCTTCAAGCTCTTCACACTTTTGAGGGGAATTAACCTACACATGGCTTACTTTAGTTGTCACTTTGTGTTAAGCTGGGTTTAGAAAAAGTGTTTTAATGAAACTTAAAATATATATATATATACTTGACAAAAATTACTTCAACTTCAACATTACAGTTCTGAAACATAGAAAGCTCTTACATTAAAAATTATTTTTTTCAAATCCAAATGCCATTATCACACAAAACCTCATAGTCGCAGAAGGTGTCATTTCTGATTTCAGAAACATTTTAATGCTTTTTAAACATGTCAAGACTACATCTGCCCTGAAGCCCAGTCTAAACCTATTAATTCTCAGATTTTTTTCCTTAGACATTGTGTAATTTAAACATACTGTACAAATGTCTGCAATTTTAAGTGTATTTTTAATGTAAAGATGACAACTTAAGTGAGCAGTGGGCACATATCTCTATATAGAAAATATTGGAAAGATTACGATAATGAGAGGTTTCGCCCACGAGTTGCCAGGTGCATTCCTGAGTAAACACCTAGAAATGGCAGCATGAATTAAACTCCACCACATGACAAGCTGTCAAAAATATTATTTCCACTTCCAGTTGTTTTAAAAACATCTATATATAGTCACTCCAAAAAGAATGAAAGAAAATTCAACAGTTGTCCATTTTACTTTGTTATTCCACACCACAACAACCAGGATGTTTTACCACAAGAACATGGATTGCTGGACACAAGAACATGAATGTTACCCTTTGAACCTTACATTGTACCGGAGACTAAAGACAAGTGGCCATCAACAAAAAGCCAAAGTGCAGTTAGGATAAGTAAGATTGCATAGAGAGGTTTGCAAACTCCAGATGAATCTAGATTAGATTTCAACTAAGGATACAGTATGAAGTGTTTCCACAGTGTGATTTGTCACCATGTGGTACTTGGGTATCTGTATCAGAGAGAGTAGATGGAATATCTGTGGTTTGGGATGGCTGGGTCAGACTTATGTTACAATACATAGCTGAGGTTTGAAGTGTGGTTGAACAGTTCAACCATATCAGTGACTGAATTCTCTGATGGCTGTCGTCACATAATGCTTTGAGTCTGACTTCTGCTTCATCAAATACACATACAACACACAGTCAAGTCTATCTTTCTCAAGCATTTCACATCTACTGTTGTTAATGTAGGATAATTACAGTTACAACAAATCAATCCTAACATAATCTTATTATAACAGCATAAACCTTCCATAACATTAACCCTAACCAAACCCTACCCTAATCATAATTGTAACTATACTCTAGCCCTCAATCATAGGCACACACATTGCCATTATTCTCAGTAGTACTGGTTAATGAAGGAGTGGTGGGGAATTAGAAGGTCACTGGGAAACTCAAAGGCTGTCAGGCTCAAATCTGCTCAGTTTAATGCGCTCTGAGGGGCAGTCACCACTTTGAACTGAGTTGCGGCTGATTAGTTTCCATGCACTTCTTTGTAATGCCAATCATGCATTTCAGCCACAAACACACACGCACGAGCAGGACAGAAGCCAATACTGTCACACAACCTCGCACATTCTCTCATGCACATGTCCCCATCATCAGACATTCACCATCAGATTCACTCTCTCCATCCCTGCTCTCAATAGCAGTTCTCTATGATAAACAGTATCTGTTTAATTATATCATAGTTAGATAATAAAAACGACTTACAAAGCACTAAATAATAACATAAGGATTTAGATATAGAAATGGTTCTTTTTCTTTTTAGAGCAGCAGAACCTTCTCAAGTACCAATTAGAACCCTGCTTTTTAAAGGTTTAATGAAGAACTAAAGAACCATTCCAGCTAAAAAGTTTTTTTACATTCTTAAAAATAAAGGTTCTTCATTGGCATCTATGGGGCCTTTCCATTACATAAAATGTCCTTATAATGGCAAACAGTTCTTCAGATTATTGAAATGTTCTTCACACTAAGAATAAAATGTCTTTTTTGAATGCACTGTGGTTCTTCTATAGCATCGCTGCACAAAAATCCCTTTTTGAAACTTTATTTTTATGACTATTTATACTAGATTCTAAATAGAACTAATGAATTCATCAAAGAATCTGCTTTTTAGAGTGTACCTGTAGATCTGGAGTTCCAAGTCACGTTTTATTGCTGTGATTCCTTGAGAGGTCACTCAGAGGTCAAAGGTCAAGCAGCAGGTCAGAGATCGGCCAAGCCTCAGAGCTCCAGATGTAGAGAAGCAGCGTGGATATCCATCAGAAGTACGAAATCTCTATCAAAGCTCTCCTGAAGATTGTGCCGTGTGCGTCTCCACCAGCCTTTCCTGTTTGAGTCCAGCTCTGCAGAGGCCAAACTGAAGCAGTCACGCTTTATGGCTCATAGTTCCCCAGTTTCACTCATTTATGTGGCATCCAGCTAGCATTCTGTTTCACTGAGTCCTTCCCGGTGAGTCTTTGAATCATCTTCTCTCTGATTTACTGTCACATCCCAGTGGCTCTCCAAAGAGACGTGTGTGAGTGTGAAGAGAGCAGAAGGAAAATCATCAGTTGCACACAAGTTACAGAAAGATTCATCTACACCTCTCTTTCTCTCCCTCCCTCTCTTTTGGTCTAGCACTCTCCGATACCTCCCCCAGAAGCCCACAGTTAATCAACCAGTCCTGAAAACATAGTGTCTCTCTTTCTCTCTCTCCTCAATTTCTCTGCCTCTCTCGCTCTCTGAACTGCAGCACTCAAGTTTGCATCCCTGGTTTAACCCCGTCCCTCTTGACTGCTGCAGTTAACATACTCAGTTTTCAGTGAAACATCTTGGTAAATATAGAAAATACTTCAATAAACCCATGGGTTTGATCCAGATGATCATTTTAAGCATATTTATATTGGTTTGATCAAAAAATGTGTGGGCTTGGTTTCTGGAACATTTTGGAAATTTTCACTGTGGCTTTATTGAGGTCCCGCCTGAAGGTTTTTCTCAAGTGTCTTTCCAAATACAAAATGGTTTTATAAACAAGTTTGACAGCACATCAAGGCAAGACAAAGCAGATGTGTTATGTGGGCTAAAAAAGACAAAAGCTTTCAGATGCAAAATCATTAATCTTTAACTCCACAGTTTATCATTTTAAGTTGACATTTCTGTGCCATAAATCTTCATTTGGCTTGGGATTTTACACAGGACTGACTGTTCTCCTTTTGTTTCCTTTGCTTATTCTGTCCATCGTTCTCCCATTCTGTTGTTTGTGTGGTTTTGAACTCATCTCCATTTGACCACAATAAGAATAACATCCCTCTCTTGTTCCTTTTCTTCTCTCTCAAACGCACACACACGCACAATCTTGATAACTAGTGTGGAGAACATAGGAAAACATCCAAAACATTTCACATACTGGTCGGACCCACACAAATATTCGGGTTGAAATTAAAGTAACTGAAATGCTCAGATATCTTGTTAAGTTCCTCACTTTATTGATAGCAGCAAACTAGACTGTTCTGTTCAGAGCTGACTGTTAGTGTTGGATGGGTTAGTCCGGACCTCAAGATTTAATGCAGTTCTCACCAAACTGACCAAATAATCAAATACAAACACTAACTGAAAACTTCTGAAAGAAAAAGACCTGGTGGATGGAGTCATTGCCCTCTAGTGGTTAAAAACGCAATAGCAACCCTATGATTAGTATTTGGGCAGTCGACAACATGCAAACATTTTTTTCAGTTTATATATATATATATATATATATATATATATATATATATATATATATATATATATATATATATATATATATATATAAAGTTTAAAAATTAATTGAAATAACCATGTAGTATATGAAGTCATAGCTGCTAGTATAAAAAAATGAAGAAAAAAACAACATGAAAATGTTTTTAAAATTTTAAACAGTTTTATTTACATGCAGATCAAAGTAGCTAAGATAAACAAAAATGATCAGAATTACCATAAGCTAAAAAAAGTGTAGGACCAGCAATTTAATGTCTTTTTTTAACAATTATTATTTTAATATTTATTATAATAACTATTTTTTTAAATAATTAAAGTAATAATAATTATAAATGATTACTTACAAAATTAAATATAAATATAATAATTAAAAAATAAAAACAAGTCTTGATCTCTGACCTCTGTGTATGTTAATATAATGAATAATAAAATCGCCAACAAGTATCACCTAAATTCAAAGTATTCTGGAGTCGTACCTTTTGTTTTGGCCCTTATATTAGATGGGATGAGCACATGATGCAAAACTCACACCTGCGTTCCTTTGCTCTACCACTGTGTGACAGCTCTGACTAGTCACAAACAGTAGTACAGAGTAAACAGAGAAATCAGTGCATGACTTTCAGATAAAGGACCGACTTTAATACATCTTCAAGTAAAAGTGTTTACACATGGTATAAAAAAATAAACGGAGGGAGCCAACAAAGAACCGACGAGACAGATTGCAAGACCAGTCGCTTTCAGATATATCCCATGCGACTTCACATGTGCGAAAAGCAAACGTGTGCTAAATCCTTTATAGTGCAATAAAATCAATGCAAAAAGAGATGAAAGGTGAGTAGGAAGAGATCATCTCTGTGTCTAAAGCTTCTCGATTTTACACAATGTGCCTACGCTGTTATATTTAGCTGTGGTTATGACTTGAAATTTTCTGGTTTTGACATCATTTGATCTGTCTACAGTTGGAGACAGTCCTGACAGACAGAAGAGGAGAGGAGAAGATCATTTTCCTCTTTTGAAAGACATTGCTGAATTTCCCAAATATTAGAAGTCCATGTCTAACTGTCTTAAAGACTGAAACTAGCAAGTAGCAAGTAGAAACTGATGTAAAAATTCAGTCTCTTGGACATGCATGTGAGATTAATTTTCTAAATGTTTTAATGCAGGCCAGGGTATTTGGGATCTGGACCAATCAGACGACAGAGATGAAGATGACAGCGTCCTCATCCTTGGTGAATTTTTCTGTTGAGGCTATCTATTCTTATTTGAAAAAGATTGGACGTTCACCCAATGCTGGTTTATTTTGACCCAAAAATACAATAAAAACAGTAAAATTGTCAACCTGTGTTTAATAATAATGTTTCAGTCCTCTTCTGCTGATCTTTGGATCTTTACAAGACAAATGAGAAAACAAAGAGAAAGACAAATGATGATTAAAGTGTATAATGTTATAAAAGCTTTTGATTACAGATAAATGCTGATCTTTGGATCTTTTTTATTTTTTTAAAATATTAATAATAATAATAATAATAATAAATGTTTTTGAGCAGCAAATCAGCATATTATCTGAAGGATCATGTGACACTGAAGACTGGAGTAATGACGCTGAAAATGTAGATTTGATCACAGGAATAAATTACATTTTATAATATATTCAAATAGAAAGCAGTTATTTTAAATAGGAAAACTATTTCACAATATTACTGCTTTTGCTGTATTTTGGACCAAATAAATGCAGGCTTGGTGAGCAGAAGAGAATTCTTTAAAAAATATTAAAAATCTTTCTGTTCAAAACCTTTTGACTGGTATTGTATATTTTAAAATGCAACTTAGTTTTGTGATGGTAAAGCTGAATTTCCAGCACTCTAGTCTTTAGTGTCACATGATCCTTCAGAGAAATTTTTATTATTATCACTGTTGAAAACAGTTGTGCCGCTTAATATTTTTGTGGAAACCTTGATACGAAGATAAAAAAACACAAACTAGTAGTGTACAGTATAAAACAGACTTGGAATATCTCAGTCATTTGACTTTTTGGAGCTCAATCTCCTCATTCACTTTAATTTTATGGAAAACAGCAGCTTGGACATTCTGCCAAACATTTGTGTTGTATGGAAGAAAAAAAATCTCTATTGTCATTTTTGGGTGATCTACTCCTTCAACAGAAACATCACATGCATCCTGACTACTCAAACAAACATGAACAGGAGCTACACATACAGGTAGAGGAAAAGAAGGGTTACCTGGAAGCAATGCCTTCCTTCAAAACAAGTTCTTACTTTTCTGTGGACAAGATAGAGAAAAGTGAACAGGTACACATTTTGGCAGCTGTTGCAGCAAGAGACCAAAATGCAAGGTCATGCAGAGAGTGACAAACCACAAGTAAACACTCAAGTTATCCTTGTTGGAACTGTCATGACAACATGATTGAACGTGACATTACAAGGTTTGGGGACGGGACAAAGCACCAGACAAGCTTCATCTGACCAAAACTGCTGTCTGATTGGTCAGGTAAGCCATCATTAAGGGGGCGGGGCCACTACCACTTACCACATTACGAGTGAACTTTTCAAATGAGGTTCTGCGATCCTGTATGCTTCCCAACTTTAGTCAATGAGATGAAGAGTGAATAAAGGGACTACAGCATGGTGCATATAGGTTTGTATTAAGTATAATTAATATGCCCATCTATTTGTGTCAATTCAAATGAATCAGATTTATCAGAATTAATCACTTTCTTGAACTGCTGAATCACTGATTCATTTTAAAACAAGAGATTTTGGTTTCTAACAAATATAATATTTCCCCAAATAATATAACAATATAATACTACCATTTTACTGCTGTTATTAAAATAACATTATAATCATAACAACTAACCCACATCATCCTATCCTACCCTAATCCCAAAATAAACTTTTTGTTATTCTAGAAAGTGTGTTCTTGCATTTAAAAACAGTCGGACAAAAGAGTAGAAAATAATGCAGGGTCTCAACACACATTTTTTAAGTTGAGCTATTTTTCAATTAGGGCCCTAAGAACACGGCTCTAATAACATGTTCAATGCAATGCAAATAAAACCAACAAACAACACACTGACTTCTATGTTCAATGATTTAACATTTAAAGCATTATTGTTTTTACTATCAGTGGATCTGGAGGTTGTGTAGTACTCCTCACCCGCCAGCAGGGGGCATAAAGGGGAAGTGTAGGTGTACCTGAGGTTTTCTGAGCTAAATTCCGACTCCAGGAACTTGAGGAACTGCTCTCTCCCAACGGGATCTTTCAACACCTCATCGATTCCAAAACCCCAGCGTCTAACTCTAGTCTGACCGGGTTCCTTACTGTTCACACATACACAACATATTATACAATACAGTACACATTTATCTGTAATAAAATGATAATATTCACTGTTTGTGTCTGAAACAGACCTGGCCTCCATCTCCCAGAGCGTTGTGTCATCTGATATCCAGGGGTTGGATGGATCAGGAGTGGACAGGAAGGGGTCATAGTCTGAATACTGTTCAGTATAACTCAGCAAACTACAAGAAAAATCACAAAAACAAAGGGATAAAAATAGGAAAGAATAGAGGTAGAAAAAGGATGATATTTATTAGTAAAATAGCATATCAAAACACTATAGCATTTACATATACATACTAATCATATGACTCAATTTCTATTCAAATGTAACCAATAAATTAAAAAAAAAAGCAAAAACATAGGTGTTTGGGTTGGGTTTACTTTTTATTGTGATTATTATTAATCAGAAGTTTTTATGCAAAGGTAAAACTAATAATTTATTTTGTTTGTGTGTTTGTTTGTTTTTTAATTTTGGAAAGTGCTATTTTTGCTGTGGACAAGTGTTTATCCCCTGCATGCAATTATACTGTATTAGTTTCTGAACTTTTTATTATTTTATAAAACAATCTAAAAAAAAACTATTATACTGTATGAAAATGTGTTATGCTTATCAGTGACTTTATACATAATGCAACAACAGTAATTGTTTACCATATATATAATCCTAGCATGGGGAAGGAGAGTTTTAATTAATTAAAGTTTTTAGTTAATTTTTATTATTTTATTATTAAAAATTAGTACACAAAATTATTAGATAGGTTACATTACATATTTAAAAAAAACGGATATCACAGTGTACATTTAAGAAAACATTACGTAATCTAATTATATCTAGTAGACAGCACACATTACTTTTAAGTAGTTACCTCCAACACTGATGGACATTTTATATTTTGATCTATAACTCATTGTTGCAAGTCGGTTTCATTATACATTGCACTAACATCTTTTTAAGATGTTGTGGCATTCTAATAGAGCCATTGATCTCACAGAGGGAGTAAATTTGAGGACGAGAAACAGAAACATGTTTGTCAGCACGAGTAATATCTACACAGACCATTAAAGAGGTCGATAAGAAAATGTTTAAGCACTGTAGAATAATGAAGACCTATGAATCGATCACAGCACACTCTCTCTCTCTTTCTCTGACTTACCTCTCTGCAACTTTGGACATTTTCAATCGATGTCGGTCTAACTGTGCTTGCCAAAACTTGATCTGGAAAGACAATATTGGTAATAGTCAAGGTGAGTGTATGTGGGAATGTGTGTGTGAAAACAGATGGCAAATGCAGCCATGGATGAACTAAACTTGGCAGTTTTCCACACAGCTGCCAAAAAATAGCCAGCAGCAGTTACAGTAGCTGGTCATCCAAGCTGGTTAGGCTGGTCAGTTCTGTAGGGTTTAAATTTTTTTTACCACTTTTCTACAGTGGCCCTGCACATGCAATGTGGGAGGAAAACTAGAGATTGTGGCCATGAATTATAATTTGTTCCCACAAACAATTAAAAAGAATACAGAAGTTCAGCCAAAAATGAAAATTTGCTGAAAATCTAGTCACTCTCAGGCCACCCAAGATGTATATGATTATTTGTCTTCATCACAACAGATTTAGAGGATTTTTATATTACATCACTTGCTCACAAGTGGACTGCAGTGAATGGGTGCCATTAGAAGGAGAGTTCAAACTGATAAAAACACCACCATATTCCACATAACTCGAGGCCATCAATTAATGTTTAGTGATGTGAAAAGCTGAGTGTTTGAAATAAATGCATCATCATTGTTTTAATAGTCTGTCCAATGTTGTCACTGACAACCACCAACATATTTATTTAGAACTGCTTGTAAACAGTGTTTGATCTCTGCATATTTCTCTCCTGATTCAGAAGAGATTAAGTTTTCACTGGAGAAAGTGATATTATGGACTTAAGGCAAGTAACAATTTAAAGTTAAAAATGTAATTACAAATATGCAGCCATGTGAATTGTTGTAATGTTTCAGTATCAGTTGTTTGGATTCTCATTCTGATGGCACCCATTCACTGCTGATGATCTATTGTTGATCAAGTGATGTATTGCTAAATTTCTCCAGATCTCTTCTGATAAAGAAACAAACCCATCTACATCTTGGACAGCCTAAGGGTGTTATTTTCAGCAAGTATTTTATTTCATGGCCAAGAATTCTTTCCTTCATTTCAGTTAAATTAAAGCCACACTGTTCTAATATGTTCCATCATTTTAGTTAAATTGTGGATATGTTTTACTATTTTGTTTCCTAATTTTAATGTAGCTTAATCGTGGTCACAATTCAACTAAAACAAATGAATGAATTAGAACAACGTGGCCATGATTTTACTATATAACACATCAAGTTGTGGGAATGAATTCTTAATTTATGGCTATGGTATCTTTCCCCCCTCTTGTCTGGGGCTCTGAACTTTCTGTATACTTCCACATAAACACCATCTCCAAATAAACCAACTGTATAAGTGACCTGAACAGAAAAAAATCGGTTTAAATACAAATCAATTTAAAAACAGATACAGAAAGCAAAACAGCATATCAAATATGCAAAGGAAGCATAAAAGTTTGACAAAGAAATTTGTCACTATGGCAACACAAATCCCTGTAGTCTCGCAAAGGGTAACTATTAAACTTCATCTGACATTAAGTTATCAAATTCGAACACTCAAAAACTTAAATTCAAATACTCTGCCTATACGATCAGGTGTTACCTGTTCCCGAAGCTCTTCCTCGGTTGGTTGTTTGGCCTCAGGGGCGGGTGTGTGGGTGGGGCTATGGCTGCGAATGTCATTCTGAAGGCCGTACACAGACTGTGAAAATCATCAGAATAATTTACAACCATATTTACATAAATTTAAAACAGGCTCAGATATTAGAGAGGAGATTTCTGTGTGATTGCATCAGTCATTGGGGATTTCACATGGGCAGCTGCGTGATTGCTGAGGTGAGCCGTTCTGGATTGGTAGGATTTTGTGATTGGTGGATTGATTTAAGACTGATTTAGTATTCTGATTGGCTCAGTGGATGATTGATTCATCTAATGCAAACGCTCAATGGTATAATGAGTGGAATAACTGCTTCAGTGATTAATCACATGGTTTAGGATATTAAAACCTTGAGTAATTTGATTAAATGCTGGATTTCCTGCAGTGCTAGTGGGTTTTGTGTTACCTTTCTTGTTTTGTGAGGGTTCTTCATTCTGGAGGATTTCTTTATGTCCACTTCTGTTGTGTTCACACACCCTGGCTGAAACACACACACACATACACACACTTTGTCAATATAACTGTCAATATTCTAGATGACCTATAGTTTATGGTTGCCAGGAAACCATGTTGCTTTGACTGTAAACCACCTGAAGCAGTGCACCTAACCAGCATACTCCCTCCTGTTCTGGGAAACTGAGATGATATTTTAAAAAAGGCATGGAGCTGTCAATCAAATGGTTTCCTGCTGGTTAGACTCAGTGTTTACACTCTCCAGTATAGGATGAACTTTAGATCCAGGCCTCTAATGTATGTTGGAGAGAGAATGAAAACAGCCTCAAGACACTTAGAGTTCTGCAATAAACCCCATTTAACCTGTACTGGCTAAATATGGACAAGAACTGCAGCATCTCGTTATTGCACATCAGCTTGAAAGATCAAGCCAAGTTAGCATGAAATTGCTAATGAGAAGGATCAGCTCGGTGTAATTGAGGGAGAAATTGCTGCTTCCTTCAAAACAAACAGCTCACAGACGCACAAGTCATAAAGCAATACACACCAGGTGATTCACACATATACTGTAGACACTCAAAACCACAAGGACTGGTGCAATAATGATAATAATACTGTAAAACATATTGTTTAATGACTATTTAACAGAAATGTAATGAAATTGCATAGCTTAAGTTACGCTACTGTTGTACTTGTAATAAAACTATAGAAACATGGATAAAAACATGAATAGCTTTAGACTTTCTTGATTAGATCAATATAATAACTATATTATAATTTCTACATACTGTATATAAACTACAGGTTTTGAAACATAAATATTTAAAAACTATACATACCATAGATGAAATAAAAACAAAGTACATTTATACATTTTCTTAACATGATGGCGTTTTTAATATGACCATATAACATTTCTACCAAAATACAATAGTTCTTACGGTATTAATATAATAAACCCATGGTAAATCTTCATAAAGTGTTTTCTATGAGTTTTTAAGCTGTATTTCATGAATATGCTACAATCTACTTTGTAGAATATTGTCTAAGGAAATGAATGCTTTTCAGAATGTGTGTTTCAGTTTTATGATAGCCTGCCATTCTTGAAGCACAGAGGCGATTCCATTAACTCAGGGGGGCTTCAACACTGTTATGTCATTCCACTGTGAGGAACAACTTCAAACACTTGAGAACAACAAAGAATAATTCTGAAGAAGAAAAGAGAATAGCTGCATTGTTCTTTCACAGACTTAGTCCAGCACTTAGACACACATACATTTACTCACCACTGGTCTGTGCACGTCCCAGAAAGCCCTCTCCTGACTGTCCAGTATTTTCCTCTCAATTTTGTCTCTTTTCTTATCGACTCTGTACAGACAGAACACCAAGCCAAAGCAATTAAAACATTTAACTTCTAAAAGAAAAAGCAAACATGCAATGAACCATGCAACTGAGCTGAAAAGTCATAAAGCTGCCTAATGTTTTGGCACTCAGAGGCACTATAGCGCTCACAGAATGCCCTTGAATTACTTGGAACAACAGCAGAAGTTCTGTGCAATCCAAAAACAATTTTACTGCACAATTTATGTCCAAGAGACTTTTAAAATCCATTAGCACAGACAACATAAGAACAATTAACAGCCTGACAGATATTTTAACAGAACTGCCCATTAATATTTTAATTCTATGTAAACAGTCACATTCCTGTCTTCTGACTGGGCGGCTGGCTTTTACAAATGCACAACAAAAAATACATGATCTGATCACAATATATGAAAGACTGAAAGATACATACTTTGCTTGAGCCTCTGCTTGCATAAATATAAACTCCCATTTCCGGGCGAATGCCCGCTGTAGTCGTGCTAAACTCTCCTGAAAGAGAACAGAAGAATATTTTTAGATGACCAAACTTTAAAAAACAAAAAGCTTTTTTGTAGATAAGGAAGCCATCTGTTTAATGTTGTGTACCAGTCATTTTTACCCAGAGAGGGGTTTCTTTCTTCCAAAAAACTCAAAAACAGTTGCATAAACTCAATGAAGCCTAAGACCAATCAGTTCCAAATACAAAACCTGCGCTAACTGAAAGAAAACAAGCTATCAAACAGGTATGGTGAAAATATAGCATTATGAGAGATTACAAGCATATTTTAAAAAGAAGGTCAATACCAAATTAGGTAAAGGATTTTCAACACAGCACAAGGGTTAACTTAACAATAGAAAAATTAAGAGAAGGCCCAATTATTACATGTTTACAGTTCAATATAAGAAAGACCTATCTATGCAGCCCTACCAAAGAGCTTACATGGATTATGCAAACAAAGCCTGGCATTTAAATCCCAGTTTGGATTAGGCTGACTTTCTTTTTAAAGATTGTCATTACCTTATTATCTTTCTAATATCTTCTATCTAATAATGTCTGAAGTACAAAGCCTGAAATGTGCATTGTTACAATTAAGAGAGAGAGAGAGAGGAGGGTGAAACAAAGTGAAGATTACTTACAGCTTCATAATCAGCAAGTTCCAGGCGTGCTTTGTTCTGCATTGTTCTTTTGCACAAGTACACAGCTGCAGAGAGATGCCGAGAGGTGTGTAAAAAACACTGCTCACACACACCTCAGCAGCCCTCAGGGCTTTCAAATGAGTTGCACTAAAATATTTAGTAAACATTTCACATATTTCACACCAGCTTGTACTGAATTGCACTTGAGCGTTGCTTTGTTCTGATTGCTGAAATTTACCTAACCTGAGGCACACTCATGCACACAATCATAATACAGGGTGATCACAATTGAATTCATCTGTATTTGTTTGTAAAGTATATAATACTGCACAAAAATGCCCTTGCTGCAACCACATTTTACATACAAATACCTATAAAAATGAATGAGATTATAATACAGTATGCACAGTACAAGTACAGTTCTCCTGGAAACCTAGATATAATGCTAAATGTATAATGTAGTGACAAACACATACACATGATCCAGCTGGAAGGATTTGATTAGGTTGTGTTTATATTAAAGCTCACACACTCCTAACATTCCATGATCCAGCTGATCTCCAGCCATCTGGAGGATTTCATTAAATACATGTTCATATAGACCGTTCTCAATAAGACCCAGATAACAGATCCTGCACAAAACTCACCGTAGTCAGTGTTCTCGGGCTCCCAGCAGTTTGAGGGCCAAAAATACGGAGTCTGACAGATGAAAGAGTACAATATGGACTCAGTTTTTCCAAGCACATATACTTTTGAAGCTCAGTTTATATACAAAAATAAAAAGACACTTGCAGTTGTTTTTAATGAAGATTTAGTCACATTTTACATTGATTACAGTGATTCTTATATATTTACATTATGAAGTACTGATTAATTCTAATGAACAACATGAACTTAATGTGTAATTATTTGATGGTGCGATGAGCTAGCTACATGTTATTAGGCTGCTATATAATTAACTTTAATAACTGGCAATATATTTAGCATGGATGCTTTATTTTAAAGTGTTTCCAAATGTTCACTCTCTAATTTGCTCCTCAAATCAGCAAAATAACTGACCTGAAATCTGTAGAATGTGCCATCGTCTTTAAGAGTGAGCACATGGTCAGAGATGGGGAAGAAGTAGCCGTGAGCCGCCATCAGTGTGCCCAGATGAAGAGCCTCCACTAGAGGAACAAATAATGGGGTTTTTAGAAGTCCAAGTATGAAGTGACAACCCAAGTCTTTATGCCAAGACTATTATTATTTTTTCTGCTCTAAAATGAAATGTACAAAACAAGGGGTATGAAATTTGAGCAGAATGTTAGAAACGCTGACTGTGATTCTGAAAAAACTAAAATTTGCATTAACTGAACTATTAATGGAATTTTATATTTTGGTATCTTGGTATTTGTTTTTTGAAGGTTTTGGTGAAGGTAAATTTTGAGGACCAAATAAAGAAAATTTAAGGAATAAATCGAACGGAACACAATGCTTCAATATCATTCTCTGAATGTAAATGCCTAGGGAGCACACAATGAGTTGTATTAGCAATACTTCAAAGTTTGAAAATACAATTTTCAACCTTTCTTATTTTTAATTAATTATTAAGAAAAACAAAACACAATTCTATTAGTTTTGTTCAGTTTATCTAGATTTCATGCATCTTGCTCTAAAGAGTTTTGTAGATATTTGTTTAGATATTTGTATTGGAAAACACAAATACTGAGGAAGATATTATTTTTTTACGATGCATGCAAAATTGAATGCCTCTATATACTGTATATTCAAATCTATAGGAAGTTTCTTTTTTTCCCATTCTAATCTAATAATCGATCCTTTAAGAAATTTAAATGATATTCCAAGATAGACTGTATGACCAGAGGAATATCTACCACAGGAAGCATGGAAAAAACATTCTACTACAACCAGCAGAACTGCGGAACCCATAGCAGAGGGACTTAAGCATCAATAAATTATTATCTATTAAAGTTTTACAATACAGTGTTTACTGTGAGTGTGCACGTTAGAGCATGTGTCTGTGCTGATTACAAATTAATATCCTTTTGCTTTCAAGGGAGCAGTATGCTTTTGCAGCTGTTGTTGTTTTTAAGAGAGCTTCCCACCAGGCATGTTCACAAGGTAAATCCCACTAATCAGCAGTGTAGCAAAGAACTGAACAGAGAGAAACTTTTTTAAAGTTCTTACTTTTTATCTCTCCTTTGTTTCAGGCACAGTCTATTGAGTATACTGAGAGGTTCAGTGCACTTAAGTCTTATCTGGTTGCTCTTTTCCTGTCTTAGAAGAGCCCCCATCTCACACTTACTCTCACACACACCTGTCAAATCTGCCAGAGGGAATCTAAAGTAGAGGGATTTACACCATACTCAGAAACAAATCGAATCTCACCGCTGTGTAAAGAAAAAAAAATCTCTTTATCTTCTTTGCTTCTTCCCCAAAACCTACTCCATCTTCACTATAATTGTGTGTGTCAATTAGTAGCTTGACTACTAATTGACACACACAAAAAAAAAAAAAATTTCACACTAAATTAATGTCAACATTTTATTCATGTTTAATTCAAAGTGTCATTATTTGTAATTTTACTGTGAACTTTACTAGCAATTTGTGAGTGTAAATTGTTTCTAAACCATTTTTTTTTTCTTTTTTTTTCAGTGCATTGCCTGGCAAGCTACAGTTTCTCAATTCTTGTTGCTGAAGACGCAGATGTGCGAAAGTGATCCAGCAGTTAGAACAAGCCTTTGGGAAACATAATCTTCTCTTTCAACGACTACCTGCTGTGTGTTACTGTAAAATGTTCTCCTCCCCTCCTCTTCTTCAATTAAAGGAGTATCAGGAGATGCTGACATTAGCTGTTTGTCAACTTATAATCATGAATATGCAAATCCTGAATATATTATCCTGTCAGCTGAAGCTATGATTTTGACTTTTATAAAAAGAGTGCATTTGAATGAATCAAAATAAGAGTAGATTTTTAATCTATAAACATCACAGCTTCAGCACTGTTAGTTAACCCTTAAAGACCTAGAACTTTTTTGAGGCACCTGACACGCCTGCATTTTTCTTTGTTTTTTTTAAAGACCTATTCTAGCAGTCAGCATCATGTGTCATATATCATTATAAACAGGAGAACTTGAAGTTTCAGTCTAGATAATTTAAAGTCACAATTTACCTTTTGTTTTCTCTAAGAATGAATGAATTTCCAGAATTTTAAAGGGGTCATATGATGCAATTTCAAGTTTTCCTTTCTCTTAAGAGTGTTACAAGCTGTTCGTGAATAGATAAGATCCGTAAAGTTGCAAAGACTAAAGTCTCAAACCCAAAGAGATATTCTTTATAAAGTTAAAATGTGTGCAGCACATTTTAAGGAGGACTGTTTCCTGAACCTGGGAGCCTATGCCTAGCCTATGCCCTCTGTGCACAAAGGACAGTCTGGTGCTTCCGACTCAGAGCTTGTAAGTACGTTTTCATATTTAAAGAATTTGCCACTTATGATTCAAACGCGAGTTTTGAGCAGTGTAGAGTAGAGTTTGTTGTTAATCGTTTCTCCAATCACAAATGCAGACATGGTTTTATGTTTACGCAATGCAACGCAACACATAAAAAGACAGTATAAGTCATTATAATCAGTAATTATGTCCCCACTGGATACAACCAATGGCTCGTTTGTAATGGGTTTTATTGTTTTTGTCTTGTTGCGCCGTGTTCTCAATGGGAGACGCATCACAGTATGGCAAGGGTGCGTAACATTTCCGTCACACGCTTGAGGTATACATCCAATCACAATGCACAGGATAGCTGGCCAATCAGCGTACACCTCGCTTTTCAGAACGATGAGCTTTGTAAAAATTTACGTGTTTCAGAAAGGCCGGGCATAGAGGAGCAACAATAATGTACAGTATGTGGAAAATAATGTTTTTTTAACCTTAAACCGCATAAACACATTGCATTACACCAAATACACAAAATAATGTCCTTTTTAGCAAAATCATATGACTCCTTTAAGAAAAACATAAGCAACAATTGTTTGTTTTTTACTGTGTACTCAAACAGAAACTCCTGAAGTTTGGATTTTTTTTTTCTTTAGAAATTTATATCTGGGTGTTTTACACTTCCAAATATAATTTTGTCTATATATAACATTCCCACAAGCAAGTTATTGTCATTTATTACAATATTGTTATAAGCACTTTTCAGTGAAAAACAGGTCTATTTAGTTTACTAACAATATAGATGTGTCCAAAAAACATTTAGGGAGTAAAGAAAATTGAATCAGTGTTATATAATAAAAAAACACAGTAAAAAAGTTATTTTTTTCCAGCAAAATAATTTTAACCTGAGTATGAACAACAACAATCACAAACCATGCAGCTATTTAGTGAAAACAATTGCACGAATTGTCTTCTGCAACAAAAATACAAACAGTGCAAATGATTCACAAACTACACACAAAATGAGTGAGAAATATACAGAGTGCAACAGAAAAAAATAGTGAAAATGATTTTTATGAACTATATAAGAATTATTTACATAATATACATAATATAAATGATCGATCCATTGGCTGTACTCTGCGTCGGAATCAGTTTTACCGGGATATCGCCTTGTGACGCAAAGACATAAATTCCAGTGCTTTATCTGATATGTACTGCTGTTTCATCCTTGTTTTTGGTTTGTTTTATGTCAAAGTACTCAGTCCTGTGTTTTTCTGGGCTTTTACAGAGAGTTCTCTTGTGCAAATGTGTTGTTTTGTGTTTGTTTTCACGCACGCACGACAGACTTTACTTTCACTTTGCGTTTGTTCAAAATTTACAATGAAAAATCCTAAATGGTGGTTCAAAAGTCCAAAACCTATGTTTATTGGTTGAATATGGGAGAGTATGAACCAATCTAGGCACGGGGGTGGGACTAAGCATAAACAATCCTTGTTTTTGGAAATGCATTGGTTTCTTCTGACGAATCAGTGTTGTCAAAATGTGATGGCATAATCACGTACGCTACGGAGCCCCTTCAAAAGTTATTAAACATTTAAGAACAATAGTTATTTTTAGTGGCGGGCGGCTATCTCGGTCTTTGAGGGTTAAAGAAAAGAAGAAGCTGTGTCACCTTGATCCTCGATACATAGATTCTTCAGCAGCCACTGCACAATGTCTGAACCTGGGAAAGAAGAAAAGAAGGTTGCGGTTCAAAATCTAAGGAGATTATAAATGACAAACAGGCTACTCAAAAAATTCGAATCAAGTCTCAACAGCAGGGTCTACTAAGGAAAACATGAAATGTGACATAAGTATCTTCTTATAAATGTATGTATTTATTCATTCATTCATTTTAGTTTTTAATTAAAAATCAGCAAAATGCTGTTTCATCGATGGTAAGAAATGCTTTCAATTTAATTGCCATTAGAATTTGAGAAAAAAAGTTATTTTTGATCTCTACCATAAACTCATAATCAGTGTAAAAATGAGTTAAACCGCACCACAGATGATAATGATAAAGATGAATGACAGAACTGCTGTTTTTCAGTCTTTGTGTCAACAGATGTATTGTTTGAGATATTGTCCATTCAGTATTTTCATTTTGACATTATCTATTCTAAAAAAGCTTTATCTTTTATTCTTCATCTCCACTGCATCTATTCTTTTTGTCCATCACTTCCTATAATTATAGTTCTTTCTTTAGTTTTTATTTCTACATTTTCTCAGACTAATCCTTGTCTCTCTTCCTTGCTAAGCAGCATAACTGTATAAATTTTGTTAAAGGTAAGTACAGCAGTCCTGGATGCTCCAAAGAGGATCTGAGTCTAGCAGAGCTCTGCTGCAGTATTTAGTGGATCAGCAGAATGGTATAATCTTCACCCCTGCGCCCCTAAACCCCTATTTGTCTTATTTTTGTCTCACTCTTGAAGCAACTAAGACGTCAACACCATGAAATATCTACTTACAATAAATTAATGCCTAGAGTAAGGTACACATCTCTATATAAATTATGACAAAAGTCTCATAATTGCTGTAAAAGGGCAAAAAATTCTGTCGGAGCACTGTTTTAAAAGTGAAATGTGATTATTATATAGCTGAAATTATTAAAGCTTAATATTCAGAGTACACCACTGGAAGATTTATATAAAAATCTTCACCTTTCAATGAATAGTTCACCCAAAAATAAAAATTAGCTGAAAATTTGCTCACCCTAAGGCCATCCAAGAAGTAGATACGTTTGTTCCTTCACCTGAACAGATATGGAGTAATTTAACACTATTTAGCACATCACTTGCTCACCAATAGATCCTCTGCAGTGAATGGGTGCCGGCAGAATGAGAGTTCAAACAGCTGATAAAAACTGTACAATAATCCAGAGGTAACTGATAATTTTTCATTGATGGATTGGGAGTCATGTGGATGATTTTTGGATTATTGTGAAGTTTTCATCAGCTATTTGGATTCTGATTCTGTCGGCACCCATTCAATGCAGTGGATCCATTGGTGAGCGAGTGATGTAATGGTAAATTTCTCCAAATCTGTTCTGATAAGGAAACAAATTCATCTACATCTTGGATAGGCTGAAGGTGAGTATATTTTCAGTAAATTTCAGCTATTCCTATAAGTATTACTAACCATTTTACAGTGAATAAAAAGGGTGTTTAATTTAATTTCAATGTTTTGCATTCAAGTATTTTGTTTTCAACCTGGTCACTGCTAAATTAATAAACTGTGAACAGGTTCTTCTGAGAAAAATATTTCCGAGATACCCCTTACCGACCAATCAAATACAGTATTCCCAAAATATGCACAATGCCGCTATTGCCTCAGCCAATCAGCAATGAGAGGCGTGTCCCCAGAGACAACAGAAGCCAAGAGCTTGAGAGACTTTTTAAAGCATAGAGAGGCAGAGACTGGGGTGTTAGAGCTTGAAGCTGGCCTTTTAATGAATCCTCCGGAGGACCGCAGTTAGAGGAACGAAAGAATATTCTTCTGAGAATTTCTCTCTTGCTCTTTCATTCCTAATCCTGCCCTTCTAAAATGGATTATGGCATGTACAGGAGTATAACATTTGCACTCTTCTGATATGTAAATAGTGCAGTCATTATCCAATAAAAATTAAACATTCTAATTATTCTATTTAAATGAATAATGGATCCAATCATTTCTGTCTTTTCTGTAGTTTTCTTTAAAAAGATGTTAAATCGATATTCTTGGTTATGGACCACAGACAGAATACCACAAACAATAATTTCAACTCTTCCCTTCTTTGTTGAAAATTAACTGTAAAATGATGGTTTGTGGCAAATGACAGCATGCCACTGATGTGGTCCATAAACATTAGCTTGAAATTAAGCCAGAATATTCCATTAGCTATGTTTATAATGGCTGTTTCCGGCTGTTACAATAACTATAATGAGTCAAATCTCCTAAACAACCAAATTTGAGCCCTGATCTTTATACCCAGAATTCATTGTGCTTCTCCACCAGAGCAATCCAGACCAGAGACCTTTGACAGAGATCAGGCTATCAACAGAGATCAGTAGACGAAGGGCTCTGGTACTGGCATTGCACTACAGAGTTCTGGCTGAGTTTTCATTGTGCTGGTCTTCAGACTTGCTGTGGGGCACTGGCTCCTGCTGAATACTGCTTTCTCAGCGCCAGCAGTGTATATAAAACAGATGTAGGGGAATTACCAGAGAAGACACTGGGAATCTTGGATAGGAAACTCTTCACTGTACGGATAGGTATGCCATTTTTTTCATCCTGCATCCTGGCAATCACATCCTCCATCTGAACAAGAGAGAGAAAGACACATTAGACTGAAGTAATGAAAACATATGTGCATGTTATTCTCCTGCAACATGGGACAGAAATGAGCATAAAAATCAGTGTCAATATTCTATGAGATGGAAAATATGATTAAAAAAAAAAAAAAAAATCTAATATTTTCATTGCAAATTTGAATTGCATCTAATGAAGCAAAATTTCTTTATACCTTTAATATAGTATAATATAATATATATAAATTAGGTGTATTGACATGGAGACTAGTATGGTGACCCATACTCAGAATTCGTACTCTGCATTTAACCCATCCAAAGTGCACACACACAGCAGTGAACACACACACACAGCAGTGAACACACACCCGGAACAGTGGTCAGCCATTTATGCTGCAGCACCCAGGGAGTAGTTGGGGGTTCGGTGCCTTGCTCAAGGGCACCTCAGTCGTGGTATTGCCGGCCCGAGACTCAAACCCACAACCTTAGGGTTAGGAGTCAAACTCTCTAACCATTAGGCCACGACTTCCCCCTAAATAATATATATATATTATATTATATTATATTATATTATATTATATTATATTATATTATATTATATTATATTATATTATATTATATTATATTATTGTTTGCTAGATTTAAGACTTCATGAATTAATTTATGCATAAATACATAAATGATTTAAACATCCAATCAGGATTCAAACATCCTGAGTAATACAGCCAATCAAAGTAATCCATGAGGCCACAGAGACCTGAGATGACAGCCCACAGGAGGCTTGTCAGAAGGATGCACTCAGCCTTCAGTAAATGAAGTCATTGAATATAACAGCCCTATTTATTAAAGAGAAACCTAGAGCAGAGTGGGACTGATCACGTCACCCGCTCATTGATCCGCTGACATTTGGACTGTTCTCAGAAACGCTCCGAGTGTCTGAGTTAACGAGGCGAGCAGCGTCGCCAGGGAACTCACACTCTGGACATGTGACCGAGTCCTTCACAGCTGCTAGTGACATCATTCCAGCGTAAGACCACATTGAAATCAGGTCAACAATATGCGCCCTGGAGACACCTGACATATGGAGGTGTGTGTGTATGTGTACATATATACAGAAAGTGTTGTTAAAGTATATGAGCTTGTACCCGTGAGTGTTTAGATAGATTGAGAGAGTGAGTGAGTTGTTGCAGTTTCCTCAAGGGAAGGCCCAGTAAACATGCAAAATTACATCAGTGGGCGCTGCAGTGATGCGGAGTGTTTCTTCAGGCTGTAATGCCTTTGGAGAGAATCCTAACAGAAAACCTTGTAAAATTCCCTTGAAAACCGTTATTATGACTCCAGAAATAGCTTTCTTTTTTAATATCTAGAGATGAAATGTTTATGATGGCAGTTACTAACCATCTACAGTGCACACGCACTCACTGAGGGAGGGAAAATTGCACATACACTTTGTCGACAATGCAGACCGGGCTGCAAACAGTGCTAATTTAAGGTAATGAGGGATCTGCGCATTCCACTCACATTCACGACTGTAATAGAAACATTTTAGAGAGAAAGAGGAAGAGAGAGAGATAAAGATAAGCACATCTCAGCTGTATGGTGCAATGGTGTGTGATGATATGAAGTCCCAAAAGCCTCACTGGCATCAGCTGTACTACTGCAGCCAATCTGTGGCCTGAAATTCTTTTAAAACGATGCAGAGATTCACGGGTAAATTTAAACTCTTGACTTTAACTCCTGATTGAACTAAAATTAACTTCAGTGTGGAGGTGGCAGGCATACCAGCGACCAGTAAAATGAATCGTTTATTGAAACTGTTTTAAGTCATACACTGTGCTGTTGCTTTTGTGAATAAAAGATTTGGTTTTAATTGAACACAATATTAAGATTAATATTTTAAATTGTAATAATATTTCACAATATTACAGTTTTAATCAAATAAATGCAGCCTTGGTGAACGTAAGAGATACTTCTTTTAAAAATATTAAAAAAAATTCTTACTGACTATTAGAACAGAATTACAGTATAGCATTAAATAGACTTGTATTACAAAATAGTTTTTTAATAGCTAATAGTTAATTGACTGTAGTAACAGGTGGGCTGTGCTGATTGTGAATTGAAGGTGGTAAACATGAAGATGGTAGCTCAAGCTTCGACAGGAAAATCCCTGATTATGGAATATACATATGGTCAGTGTGCATGATTAATTGATAGTTCTAATATAACAAGCAGCACACCTGAATCATTCACAAAGACACTCCACTCAAAACAAAATGTCCTCTGGCAGTATATCTCCAGGGATCACACATCTGTGGCTGTAGCCAATCACAGAACAGACTGATAAAAGCCAATAAGACCAGTTGCCCAGAAGAGAGATATCAAATGCAAATTGAGTCAAAGACCAAAGCACACCATGTGCACTACAAAATATTTTTAGATATTTTCTGATCTCTGAAGCAAACATTTTAATAAACCCTGAGGCTAAAATGCTGGCTAAATAAATAGAAAAAAATAAAATAAATAAAATAAAATAGATTCACACCTGAATCTGAGGCTAAAGTATTGGCTAAATAATAGGGGGAAAAAAAATATTAAAATAAATAAATTCACACCAGAATTTAAAGCGCAACTGAATGCATTTGACTTTTTTTTAATCCCGACTATAAATGCATATTTTTGTTTGCAGTGAATTTGAGCAGACAGTAGCTGCATGTCACAGTGCCTGCAATATACAGTATATACCACTTCACACACTTGGAAATTATGGCCAACTCAATTATGCATATAATAAATGACTTAAGCTTTGTCACTGACTCGTGGCAGACTGTGTCCTGTCCTCATTACTGACACATCTTAAAATATATTATATTAACAGTCCTTGCATACCAAAGTAATTGCCTCATCATGTCCTATATGAAGACATTTCAACGTTTATTTTGGGTCTGATCTCAACTGCACAGCAGTCATCTGGTTTCACACTCTTCAGTGAAGATTTTCATTTGTCATGTGTCCAGTACAAAACAAGAAAAATCAAGAGATTTTATTTACTGTCCAGTTTAAACATCTTATTATAAACCTAAAACTTATGTTAGATCAGTTTCAGGTATCAGGTAGTATTAGGCAGCGTGACAATGATAATAATATACATTTTTTTGAACGTTGAAAGCAACAGAATGTTTTTTTCTTTCTTTTTTTTTTAAATTGTAAGATTTCACAATGTTACTGTTTTACTTTATTTTGATCAAATAAATTCAGCCTTGGTGAAAATAAAATAAAATAAAATAAAATCTCCAAACCTTTGAATGGTTATGTATATAATTGTAATACCATGATACTTCTTTGTTATTGTGCGCTAATAACATATGGCAACTTGAGACATAGAATAGAAAATCCGGATACAAAGCCAAGTATCTCTAATATCACAGCCAATATATCAAATGGGGATCACATCAAAGAATCCTTATTCATCAAGCACAAGTGTGCACTTACAAAAAACAACAACAAAAGGCTTCATCCAAAATCTTCCATACCAGCTAATTAATAGATACAGACACAAAGAAAAACACTCACACACATAATCACACCTCCTCTATGTTTAACCCTGTGACCCTGAGCTCTGATATCCCATGTGACACCACTTCTCTCTCTCTGTAGCAGACAGCAGGAGTGTAGAGCGCTGGTGACAGCACAAGTGTCTTTTCATGATTATTTTGTATCAGAGAAGAGAGGAAGTCTTAGTGGTCGGACGTAGACAAGGTTATTGCAGGAATGACATGAATTTTAGATCTCTTCTGCTAACCCCCCCACCATTCCGCTCTCCCTGTCTCTCATTTTGCAGCCTCCCCCTTTTCTGTTTCTTAGGCAACCAGAGTGATGATGACATCATATACATATGTCAGCCTGGGAAGAGACAGAAAGAGAGTGATTTAGATGTCTTTAAGTGTATGTGTTAGACACGTTAGAGAAAGGAAAACAGACAAGAACAATAAACAAGATGTTCTAACATATGAGTCATACAGCTGCTGTGGCAGAAACTGTCACTCACTTTAAGATGGTAAATAGTCAAATTGTTGTGTACTTACACTACCGTTCAAAGGGTCAGTAAGATTTTTATTATTATTATCATTATTTTAAGAAATTATTACTTTTATTCAGCAAGGATCCTTTAATTGGATTAAAAGTGACAGTAAAGACATAAATAGATGTTACAAGTTTTCTATTTAAAATAAACACTATTCTATTGAACTTCCTATTCATTAACAGAACAACGTTTTCAACACTGATAAAAAATTGTGAATTAGCATATTAGAATGATTTCTGAAGGATCATGTGACACTGAAGACTTGAGTAATGGTGATGAATATTCAGTTAAATGTCATATAAATTGCATTTTAAAACATATTAAAAAGAAAAGTTATTTTAAATGGTCATGATATGTCACAATATTTCTGTTTTTACTGAACATTTATCAAATATAAATCAATAGAAAAATCTTACCAACCCACATTTTTATACAGTGGTGTATATAGACAAAATGTTTTGAAAATCATTTTTGGAATATGTGACTGTATAATTACTATGT
Source organism: Cyprinus carpio (assembly GCF_018340385.1). Classification (NCBI taxonomy): domain Eukaryota; kingdom Metazoa; phylum Chordata; class Actinopteri; order Cypriniformes; family Cyprinidae; genus Cyprinus; species Cyprinus carpio. The sequence goes on along the minus strand of NC_056613.1, from coordinate 9,594,826 downwards.
TTAAATTAGTTTAAATTCGTAGTTAATGGGAGCATGAAAATATGCATGATACTTTTCCATAATGTAAAAAAAAAAAATAATAATAACTGTGTTGTCTTTGTGTTTTCTAAATGATGTTAAACAGAAATAAACAATTTAATAATTTTGCTTGAACTTGAACTAAAAGGACTTTTAAAGGTAATTTCTTTGGCTAAAGGTCATGTGTGCTAAGGGGGAACGTGATTTTCTACATTATATATTTTTAAAGTACATAAAATCCATAAAAAACCCTATATGATTAAAGCCACACTACTGCAGATTTTTTGGGTTAAAAATGAATGCAATTCCCTTGAGGGAGTACATATCTGATGATTTGATTATTAACGTTAACCATGGGAAAGTGACAAAACTGACAGGAAAAAAACTTTTATGCTTTATTGGATAGGACAGTAGAGAAATGACAGGAAAGTTTCGGGCAGAGAGAGAGGGAAGCGGGATCAGCAAAGGACCTCGAGACAGGAATCGAACTCAGGTTACCACAATCACAGTTGCGCTATACATCGCCGCACTAACCATGAGGCTATTGGTGCTGACATAACTTGCAATTTTATGTTTTAACCAAGAAGGGCAATAGGGTTTCTAAATTTTCACAGCACATATGAAGTAGCAAAATAATAGGGTAAAGACTGAAAAATTTCAGTTTTGGAAAGAAAAAAAATACGGAAATGCCTGATACTCAATTAATCTGTAAATTATTTGATTGGTCAATTAACTGTATAGTGTGCACAGTGCTCACCTTCAAATAATGTATTTGTTGTGCTATTTATTGTGCACCATTCCCACCTGAGCATGCAGTTCAAGTTTGAAGTACCACTTAAAATCCTACAAAGACCCGGTTGCTACCATAGGCAATGCACTTCACCTAAACAAGTGGCACAGAATGAGTCAGGAGTCGTTCACACTGGACAGGGCAAAACATAGTGCAGGGGTCTTTCAAAGTCGACCCACTTTAAAACACAGCACTTCTGCTGAAGCAGCAGAAGATACTAGAAAAACAGTGAAACTCACTGAATGTCTGCCTCGAACAGACAGACAAACTTCCATTGAGAGGCTTATGTTCAATGAATTGGATATAAACTAAATATTTATTTCTAAAGTGTTTACAACATCTATTGATTGATTAATTTGTCTGCCACAGTCTAGTATAATGTAAAGAATATCTGAAATATATTTCAGATGTTTATGTCCTTTTAAAATAAACTTGCCCTTCAGCAATTTACAACAAATACATAACATTACTCTCTATATTTGGCCTTCTATCTTTCGTCTTCCATCTGCATGAGAGTAGAGACCAAAGGTATGAGTGCCCTTTCACAGAAAAATCACATGAATATTCAATACAGCATTACACATAATTGAATATTCAACATCAGAGAGAGTACTGCTCAGTTATTCACTGAGAACATGATGTGGTCCTCAGCATAAGAGAGCACACTATCTGCTAAGAGAGATGACACACACACACACACACCTAAAGTTTCCAACCGATTCAGTGGCTTTGAAGTCTTGCTCCAGTCCTGCACACACACACACACACACACACACACACACACACACACACACAAGCTGATTCATTCACACTTGCTGTGCGCTCACACACAAAAGGCCACACATTCTGTCATGAGAACACAAATGTGCACAAAACAAACAAACACTCACACACTCGCTATCAAACGGGTAGGAGGACATTAATTCAGTGTTAAACTCACCTGCGAGCTAAAATCAGACTTTCATATGACCCTGATCCTTCCAATGTAGTGTTGTGCATTCCTTTCGTTCTCACATACACAAATGCGTGTACACAAAAAAGCAAACACATCCATGCTCATGCTATACACACATACGCTCTTTCCACTTTCTGTACACAAAAGAGTGTTTTGTAAAAGACCATCCCAAAAGCTGCAGTGCATTCTCCATTATGCATAATATAAATCAAATCATATTTAGTAGCTAATGCTTCACCCACACACACACAGCTTGAGGATGCCCTTTAAAGGGTGCCACTGTATATCTCTCTCTCTCCCACACACACAAACAAACACACACAAACACAAGCTTCTGTCAGGGAGTTTTTCCTAACAGCGTCCTTCTCTTTGGACTAAAAATGCTGAACAGGAAAATTATGTTTCACTTCCAAAAAAGCATGATGATATTAATTTTGGAATTGGTACACATTTTACACATGGTACAGACAAAAAAGTATCAAAAACGACCATGGTTCTTCTAGCATCGAATTTTAGACTTGTTTCATAGTAATATATTAGAGTTTTTGGATGTACCTTGCAGTACATGCATAAATACCATGGTAAATAAATTTCAGTACCATGTTATATATCAAAGTACCATGGTATTGCTAACTGATACCAGCACTGTTTAATGGTACCACCAGAGTGATTTTTTGTAAGGGTACCATACATGTACTGTATTTTTTTTTTCTAAATTTCAGATGGAATTTCAATGTACCAGAAATATAATATGGTATTTGAACATGGTAATCATACGGTACCATATAAAATACCAAGTAATTAACATCTAGAACAATCACTCAGGTCATTTTCCTCAACAACATCTTTGACTTTGAGCTCCAAAATGCTAAACAGGTAAATGGCGAGGAGTCATTTACAAAAAAAGCCATGGTATTAACTTTAGACATTGTACTATGGTAGTACCATGTTTTTGTCTAAATGTAAGATGGTAACATGCCAATTAAAGTAACACAAACACCATGGAATTGAGTCTTAATATGGTAATCTTTCAGTATCAGTTACCACAGTGCTACCATCTGGTTACATCACCCTAAGTAGTTTTTCTTGTGTCTGCATCTTTGTGTTCTAATTATGATGAATAGGGAAAATATAATGTGTAATTTGCAATACTAAGGTAGCCCTGATGCAAATACCATGGGATCCTGTATATTAAAATACCATCTGATTATATGGTACCACAAAAGCCTTTCTGTTACACATACAGTGAACAGTGAAGCAAATACAGCAATACAAGCAAACAAGGATACAATACTCAACAATTAGCCAATTATCTCACTTCATCTGTAGTTTTCACACACACCTCCTCATTTTGGCTGTACTGGTGATACTGTATATCACACTACTGAAAGTGTTCAGCGCTCCAGTAAAATCCTGCTCTCAGCCTCAATCTAATAATTAGTTATATCAAAATTTGTAACAGGTTTTATGTAATATGCTTGGCTGAAATAATCATCATCTCTGGAGGTGGAACCGTGTGCTAAGGAATTAAGGCCAAGCGCAGACAGACTTAAAGGGCAGCCCTATTCATCCCTTCCTCGTTCTCTGTTTTGCGTATTTTTGTGTGCATGTGCTTGTGAATTTGCGGTTTTCTGTGATTGCATGTGTGTGTGCGTGTGTTTCTATGAGAGCATGTGTGGGAGGGATTTTAGTGGGTGTTCTGACTCAGCTCTGGAAGAGTACGATTCCGCAGAAAATGAATCTGACCACCCACCTGCTGCCTTTTACCAAACAATTTCACACACACACACACATAAATACAAACACACACAAACTCAAATGCACACTAATTTAGAGCGTTGAAATAAATATGGCTCATAATAACCTGCTTTTGTGTGTTTCTCCACGGCACTTCGCTGACATTCAGCATTTGAAAATGATCACGACAACACCACTAAATACTTCTATATATAATTGTTTATGTGATTAGAACGATTTGTGAGTATGGGTCACCATACTTGGCTGAATGTCACTTTCTGGTTCCACTTTATATTAAGTGGCCTTAACTACTTACATAAAAAAATAAGTACAATGTACTTATTGTAATGTATTGCAAAACACTTGCTGCAAAATATGGGTAAGGTTAGGGACAGATCGATCAAACTATGTAACATATTTTTAAGAATTTTGGCCATGGATATTTTTGCTAATATGTCAAAAATGTTTAAGGCAATATTTTAAAGCACTTTAAACATTTTCTGAACACATGAGCAAAGAAGTGTTAAAATTATTCACAGCAGTAAGCAGATTTTGAAGCCAAATATTTTCCCAACGGCGTCACTAAAGTTTAAAATTGGAACAATTTGAACTCTGGGTTAAAATGTGTCCTTCTATGACAAACAAGGTAAACACAGGGAGAAAAGGAGCAGATAAATAATGTCAGGCATTTGTAACATGACGTGTCCTCTTAAATAAAACAACATTCAGGACATGGAAAAATGGAGGGGGAAAAGAGGGCATGAAGAAACAGATAGAGAGAGAGATGTGCAAATACAAGGAAATAACATAAGTAGAGGAGAGAAGGATGAATGGAAAAAAACTGAGAAATTTTGTTAAAAAAAAGCAGGAGTGAGTGTGGACTATTTTTAGCCCAAAACCTCTGGCCCTTCGTATTCACACATGTGTCCTGAATAACAACAAGGCATTTGGAGACTTTGTCCTCACTAGCTGGATGCCACTGTGATAAGCTTTAAGCTTACACCAACTGAGAATAATTATTATGAGGAAAATTATGTTTATTAATGTACTGGTACAGCCAGTATGTGTAGAGCCATTTCCACTTTCAATATGTTAGCATTAATAAATTATAGCAGTTATAGACTAAAGACCTTGACCACTCACTGTAACAGCAAAAGAACGCCTTATTACTTTCATCCAGTGCTTGTTGAAAAGAATGGAGACCAGATGAAATGCATACAAATGACCTGCTCTCAGTTAGGCTGCTCTGGAGGTATTTAATAAGCCACAACACTGTCATTAAACACTATCCATCCACTGGCCTTGAGACAAATCCTGTGAACCGCACACATTTAGCAAAGCCGCACAGTGTGTAGCAGCCACATAAAAGCTTTCAAATTATCAAGCCTGAAAGAAATGAAATATTATAGTGATTTTGTAGGTACGCCTGCAGTAATTGTAATGAGCCAAATGTAATGAGTCAGTCACTTAAAGCAGGGGTTGTCAAACTAGAGTCCGGGGAACCCCAGGGGGGCCACAAAGAAATAATCTGAAGAGTTCAGAGAAAAATAAATACAAAACAAAATAAATACAAACAAAAGGATACAACAAAACGAAGCAAAAAACAAAATACAGAACACAAAACAAAAGGCAGCGGCTATTTGAAAATAGCAGTATTTTTTAGCGATATGCTATTTACACTGTGCAAATAGCTATAGATTCTATTTACACTATGTGAAAATAGCAGGATTTTCTGCCATTTATGCTACTTATTACAAATAGTGGCAATTATCTGCACCTCATTATTGTAGTACATTATGAAAAGTATGCAATAATAACGTATTGAGTGAAAATTATAAAGTTAATTCAAATTAATAAATGGATGCCACTTTATTGGGACAATAAAGACCACCCTAAACCTACCCGATACGTAATTTTCAACTTTTTGATTATTTCCTCCACTTTTATTGAAAATAAATGCCTTTCTGATGTGATATAAGATTTGATAAAACAAAGATCGACAAAAGCCGGCTTCGAACTCTGGTCGATTTTTGCAAAAAGACTACGGTATGTGCTTTAACATCCACACCACTGGAGCTGATGTGTGACAAGTGTCTTTTGTAGTGTTGATTACCCTAATCAGACACTGCTGGGCAGAGTTAGTTTAAATATCCTCTGCCAACAAGGTGTCCTATTTACACTTAAACAAAATCTGGGTAGGTGAAAAAAGCCAAAGCAAAGCAAAGCAAAGCAAAGCAAAGCAAAGCAAAACAAAACAAAACAAAACAAAACAAAACAAAACAAAACAAAAAACAAATGAAGCAATTAATTAATTAAAATAAAATAAAATAAAATAAAATAAAATAAAACCATCATAACCATCATATCTGGGACAGTGCCAACAAAAATATGATTTTTACAAAAATATTTATCTTTAAGTAATTTCACAGTGGCAAAAAATGAATGGTCCAAAATATTGGTATTTTACTTTGTTTCTAAAATATTATGTAATATTTTGACAGGTTTGATGACCGGTTTAACGTGATTCAACATTTTCACATATGCTCTTTCTCTTCTCTTGTTGATAATGTCTGATGTATTAAACTTTGACTTGTGTTAACAGCCACAGTAAAGCACACCTGCTGTTTCTCAACAAAGGTGTCAGAGACACTGAGCAAAAAAAATCCAGAACAGGCTGGCAGTTAGCGGATGCTCTAGGAGCTGAAACCGATAGAGGAGTGAAAGGTAAGATGATGAGGATTCCTGAGGTTACTCAGGAATCCTCATCACAGAACAAGAAGTATCAGTGCAGACAGGCAGGGCTTGGGGGACATTTACATTACTGTGGATTTTAGGCTGTGGAAACTGGAAAAAAGTGTAGGTCTGTAGCTGTGGAGAGAACAATCAATTGAAGCAATAAGCGTCCCCTCGCCTCCTTCTTCTTCTGTCTGTTTCTTTTTCCCTTTTTGCTGTTCTCGCCAGCTCTCTCTCTGGAGGCTCGGTGTGTGATGTATGGGACAACATTCATTGCAATGCTGTGAGAGTTACCCTCAAAGCAACCAAACCGATAATGAAACACTCAGCTCGCGTTTCTTCTCCTGTAATACACCACAGCTGCAAGTTGTCTCAATGTCGTCAATGCAGGTTCACACATTTGGGATTCATGTTCTAAATGATATCTTCACTATTATAGTAGCAGGCACAGAAATATAAAACATAAGATTTAAAATATGGCACAATGATTGTGGAAGTGTCATGCACACCTGCAAAACAGGAGGCTGTTTACACCTTCCGCAGACATATTTCAGTGACCTGAAAGAGCTTTAACTAGAGACAAAGAAGTCATGTTAAAATGATAAACAACTAATGCAATAGTGAGTGGAACACAGCCATCTGAGAAAGACGAAACTGCACCACTGGACATGAAGAGTCGATTAATGCAACTCGTAAGTTCTACAAATCATGTGTGTAGTTGAAGTTTCCAGTATGCAAGGACTGTTGGATCAATGCATTGTCTTTGCATTGAATTTCACGTTCCATCCAAGTAGACTGAAGGATTGCTTCTGTCTGCATTTTATTCGTTTATTCAATTTAAACATGTGCACATACAGTGCTGTGTAAAAGTAAACATACTCCATGAAAAAATAACCTAAATTTAATATTAGGGCATACAGATATTGGATTGACATTGAACCAATGACAACAGAAAAACATCAATATCACTTAACAAATGGCATGGAATGTTATTGAATTTATTTATTTATATTTATATTACAAAATTATTTATGGTAAAACATATTTTCTCATTGGATCCTAAACCAGTGTTCAGTTGTGAAATATTATATACTGATATTTGCTTATTTATTTTTTTCAAAGTTTTTAATGGCAAAAGATGTTTTTGGGTCCAAATGGTGTAGTAGTTATGAATTCTACTAGCACAGGCTAACAAAGCCAAGCCAACTAGCAAAACCTTGACTAAATAGTTTGGACTAGAGACAAAAATCCACATACTGGCACGCTGAAAATGGGCTAACAGAGCAGCACTTCAGATACTTTCTAGTTATGTTTTAAAACAACATGTGAGGTGATGCTGACTTTCATCTTTGCTTTGAAATTATTAGAGACTCTCATAACCTTACATTAAAAGGTGCACTGAGAAATCAGCAGTGAAATTAATTAATCCAAACCCCAGTCAGCAGTGCAATAACGTGCTAACGGCTTTCCACACTCAAGAACGTCTTGTGCCAGTGAGTCATTTCATCTCCTGCCTGACAACTCAGCTTTTCTTCATGTTGTACTGCCAACACAGGAAGAGCTGATCATAGGCAGGATCTAAGTATGTTGAAGAAAACACAGTGACACATAAAGGAAACAGCAGAGAAAGAGAAAGAGAAATGTGAGGTTAAGAATTTCAAGTTTAACAGAAAAGATGATAGTGAGAAGATGGAAAAGCCAGGCTGTTCCAAGGGAAGGGATAAAAGGCTAGGAATAAGAGAAGAGGGTGGAGAGATGGATCAAAGTAAACGTAAGGAAATGATGAAGAACAAGGATAATGGATACAGACTAGAAATGTCAATGTGCTTGCCTTTTGCTTTATATCATCTTTACTTTGCCTTTAATGCCTAAAAATACAATAAAAACCACTGAACAGTCAGACCTCGGTACACATAGGAGCCTTAGCGCTCAGGTAGGGATGTCCATGAGCAGGTTTTGTTTAAGCATGTATCTTGTCTGATCCCATTCCAATAGCTTCACCCTCCCAATATGTTCATGGTACAATATGTATTGTACTTTCCAATAAAAGCATTCATAAAAGCCCATAAATACAGTCTGTAAAAAATAATAAGTCTAATAAAAATAAATAATGAAAATAAAATAATAAGTGGAAAAAAATAATTTTTTAACTGATTAACTTTATCTACTATACTGTACTAGACTAGACTAGACTAGACTAGACTAGAATAGAATAGAATAGAATAGAATAGAATAGAATAGAATAGAATAGAAGATTCGGTGTCCGAATGTATGTATTCACTGCATTGGAGTTGGGTGATGTCTACCAAATTAGCATCAGATGCTTCAGAAAGTGAAACATCGCACTGGACGATATCATGGGGGGGGGGGGGTGATATCAGTTCACTACATGGCCATATGCCAAAACATCGAAAACAATTATACAATTAAAAATATAACATTCTCATTTTACACAAGATATATTTGTCTTCATCTCATCAGCAATTTCAATTGTGGCACACTCTCCAGCAGCTGACCACTAACACCATTTCTACACCAGACGCAAGTGGCACGATGTGATGGGACAAAACTATTTTGGTTTAAAAACAGCCGCTAACCAATTAGGAAAATATCAACAGGGACAGGCTGCATGAAATCCCCAAAACTACACAAAGTAAAAGAAAACACAACCAACACTGCATTAAATACAGGTTCACTTACAGGGAGGATAAAGTGGATCATTGCCTGAAGAGAGTATGAAACCATTAAAATTCACTGGGCATTTAGAAAGCAAACAATATAGATAAGCAATAGAATAAAAAATATTGGTACTGTTTTGCATCAACATATAATACCTAATGTAAAATCTTTTAAAGATGCTGGAGCAAAACCAGTTGAGAACATCAGAGGCTCATGATCTTAGCAAGCAGAAAAAAAATGATTAGCAGCAGTGATGGCAGTGAGATCAGACGGAGAGGGCAGAATGAAAAACATGAATGAAGAGAGTGAACGGAGGGAGTGTAGGTTACTGGAGACTTCCGTTTCATATAAGAGCTTTAATATGTGAGAAACAGGATTGAATGTCTCTGTGGAGGTGATAAGAAAGAAAGGGAAGGGAGAGATGTACAACAGGCTGAACAGCCTAATACATGTGTTCAAGACGAGCTGGCCAATGAGGTTGCAAGGTATGCCTGATTTTCAAAATGCTGAGGAAAAAAACAGTATGTTATATAACTATTCGGTGCTAAAGCATTAGGAAATGAGAACATCATATGCAGCATAAACTGGAAAAGCCCTCAGAGACTACTTGAGTGTATGCAAAGAACAAATCTTATTTATATGATTACTGTGGGTGAATAAATTGCTTTGGTGCATTAAAAATTATCCAAGTTGCTTTAAATCGCTCCCTGTTATGGTTAACCTACAGGTCACCTTTTCAAACACTTCACAAGATGAATGTGATTAACTACTGTAGTCCTAATAGCCTGTTGGAGGAAAACTTATGCACGTTAAATGACACCTTAGAGAACAATTTAACTCAGATGCAGAAATATCTTCCCAAGCATTACTTAACATGTATTTGTGTCTATAGTATATCATATCTTTAAATTAAATCTATTCATGTTTTAATAACAGAGTAAATCCATCCCTAAAAGAAATGCTCAATTTCAAGGTAGGATTTCACAGACTAAATAAATAATCAATAACCAAAATAAATAAATCTAAATAAACTACAATTATAAATATAAGTAATAATTATAATAATTATAAAATGTATAAATAAATGAATATTAATTAATTAAATATTTTAATAATTCTAAATTAATTATAATAATTATAAATAATAATTATAAAATACATGTATTAAAAATAAATAAGTAAATACATAAATTATTAACAATAATAAATATAAATAATAATTATAAAATGTATAGACAGACAGACAGACAGATAGATAGATTATAATAATTATAGATAGATAGATAGTCTACAGACAGACAGACAGACAGATAAATAAAGATTATTTGAAATTAACATAGTTACACTGGTAATAAAATATCTTATCAAACTAGAAGCTTTCCATGAAGTTTCAAGAATGTGTAAGTTCTTAGTATCAATCTTTCATTATAACTAGGATTCGTTAAGATTCTAGACTCTGAAACAACTTTCTTTTTCAACTGACATCACCAAGCCTACTTTTTTGTTCATATGACTAGATTAGGTCAATCTATATTCTGTTTCACTTCACTTCATGAAATACATTACATTATGGAAATAAACACATGAAAACACATCATCCAATTAAGACATCAAAAGCTTTGCTCTAACTTTCCAGGGTTAAATTATTTTAATTTTGAATCAAGCTGCCATAAATCTAGCCAAATAAACAACTGTCTATTTGCCTCCTGAGGGCTACAACAACAGACGAGACTTAATTGAGTGACGTGCCCATCTGATTGTCTCTCTGTTAAGAAGCAAAGACTCATGTATGAATATTGAAGTCTTCTGGCTGACTGACACTCAATATGACACGGATCGTTTATGCAGTCAGACCTTCCTGCTGACAGCACTGTTAGGACACTCACTGACATCTATGACCCTTATTAGCATTCAATGGACACAACTCAAAACAATTTGATACAAACAAACACACAGATCAGTATATAGATAAAACAGGTCTATACACACTCTCATGAAGATTAAGGGTAAGGCATGTTGCATCACTGATATATATATATATATATATATATATATATATATTATTTAAACCTGCAAATAAACCTGGAAAATGTACAATTATGAACATTTAATGAGTTCATGCAGCTCAAGTTTAGCTGTCATTAAAGCAGAAATAAGACATTAAGACATAATGTTTTAAACTTCCTACTGTATAAGCATGATTATATTTAGCACAAATGCTAACTTACCAAATTCTTGAAGTGTCAATTTAATTAATTTTCATTAACACAGGCACAGCTCAGCTATACTGAAATAATTATAGCAATATGTAAAAGTGTGATATAAGCACTGAATCCACAAGAAACTCAAAAGCTGATCATTTATGACAGGCATCTTCACCTCACAGCAACTGGCTGGCTACCAATGATTTTCCCCTCTCAAATTGCACATTTCCCAACTTATTGATGATCTCACCACTTGCTCCACTCTGCTGTCAATCCCATAATGCCACTCAAGTCTGCTGCTTGGCTCCCACAGAGAAAGAAATGAAAGCCTCACTCATGCTCTGCCCTCTCCACTCCAGAAGACAAGAGAAGCAGCATCACGTTAATTGAATAAATAAAACATATAATTTTCAAACCCTATGTTTTCCAGACTTCCAGATAGAAATTTGTAGAAATATGTATTTCTTTGTATCTTTATATCTTTGTAGACTGAAAAAAAACAACAACAACAGGTACTCAACTATTTTCATAATCAACAAGTCAGGCTGACAGTAATTGTCTTAAAATGTATTGAAAGTGGTCAACCTATTGGAAAAGTGGTGCTGTAATGCTTGTAGTGGCAGGGCTTTAAAGTTAATTAAATTAAACATAAGATGCAACTTCTCAGGCAGAGTTAACTGTCGTCAGTGATTCACTGCATTTGGCACAATGCTCTGTGAAAAGTTGCATCTCTACAGTCATTCCCTTTAAAGCACCACTGCTAAAAATATTATAGACAAGTCAATCTACTAGTCTGTCGTATGACTTGATTGACATTGTTGAACAAATTCTTCAATACATCACAGCTAAACAAATATGAATACCTACTTTTACAATGGTCTATTTTGTGGCTCTTATACTGCATAAAAAAAAGTATGCATTAAAATTTCATTCAAAAATTATGCATTTATTACCGTTCAAAAGTTTGGGGCCAGTAAGATTTTTATTTTTACTTTTACTCTGCTAGGACACATTTAATTGATCATTAATTGTCAGTAAAGCCATGTATAATACTTCAAACGATTTCTATTTAAAAAAATGCTGTTATTAAGTTATTAAGCAGAACAACTGCTTTCAGCATTCATAATAATAAGAAATATGATACAGCACATTAGAATGATTTCTGAAGGATACAGATCTTTTAAATTGTAATCATATTCTCACAATGTTACATTTTACTGTATTTTTTGTTAAATAAATACAGCCTAAAAGACTTTTTTGAAAAACACAAAAAAAATCTTACAAACCCTAAACTTTTGATTGGTCATGCATATGTAAATTTGGTGCATAAATACTGCATTAAAAATATGTATATGCATGCTTGGAAGTGGGAAAGGAAATGCACATGAGTGTGTCAAACAAGCACACACACAGTACAAAAAGCATCAACTAAGACCTAGAACAGTCAAAAGAACATATGACGTTAAGTGTGATAATAAGAGAAGCTGGCACATCCGCTTAAGTGTCAGTCACGCAACATGGTTTTGAGTCTAAAAATTCCTCCAAGAGACAATTCCTCATTTCTATCTCATTCCCCGCTACAACCCCCGCTAACAGCACATATGTTACCACTCTCAAAACCATACTGACGTAACAGCCGGAAGAGCGTTAAGATAGCACACGATGAGTCATAATAGTCTGTCACCGATGGCAACTCCACTCAGGGTCACGGACCACCAATGAAGGATGTGCATTCCTCAAATCAAGAAGAAGGGATAAGAAAAGACAAGCCATTCAACGCTCGATTAAGTCAACCCTGTTTCACATACTTTATGGAGGCCCGCATGAAAAATGGAGCTGTTCTGTGCTGGGTTTGGCCAAGATACTGTAGTAGTCCCTCAACAAAGGGTGTACAGTGTGATAAAAAGAGAGGCATGCTGGTCTGGATGTGAATTATGCATGAGAAGAAGGCAGAAGTGGAGATGGTCATGTTGGAACAGATTGGTGTCTCCATCAGCTAAAAGAGATTTTATATTCACCAGTAGCAGTTTGTGTGACTGGGCATTTTCAACACAGTGTGATAGCTGGAAAGTCTAAAGCTCCTTTTCCTAGAAGAAAATGGCATTTTCTGAGCTTCTTTTAATGCGAGAAATTTATGCTGCCCTTGGGCTTTAAACAACAGCTTAAGTGCCTTAGGAGCACCACAATATATATGTGTGTTTTTATGTTTATGAGCCTATACATTTGCCTGGGTGTATATATTTCTATATATTTAGCTATGAGTGTGCTTGTCAATTGTTTTGTCCATGGAAAATGAAGAAACATTTTGGATTAACTCTGTGAAAGCCCTTGACAGCCATTATACAGTAGACTTACATATTCTTGAAACATAATTGAAATGGCTTAGAAACGACTCTGTAGCTTAACAGTCCATGCTTCCTGAGTGTTTTAGACAAAAAGAAAATAACTGAGATTTTAGAAATCTTACTGCAAATGTCTAATTAAAGTAAACATAAAACAGTCTATCATAATATTATTTAACATCACCAAATCAAACATATTAGCTCACACCAACAAATAAAAATTATTTATTAAACATAATTAAAAAATATTAAAAAGGGAGATCAGATAATATAGAAAGTTCAAAAGAACAGCATTTATTTGAAATATTTTGTAATATTACAATATTGTCACATAATTTAATGCATACTTGCTAAATAAATGTAATAATTTCTTCTAAAAATTTTCACTGCTCACAAACTTTTTATTGGTAATATACATAATGATATACTACTACTACTACTAATAATAATAATAATAATACAGAAAGCAAAATAGAACAACCACAGAACAACCACAAAATTTTCACATTTGGAGGAACTATTCCCATCTCTAATTTCAATTATATTTAGGCCTGCCTTCAACTTCAAAAACTGCACTAATGCTTGGTCAATGTCAAGTCAATGTTTTATTTTAGTTTTCACAGCTACACTTTAAATGGACTACAGTGTGAAGACAGCAGCTTTGCATGTAGAACTGTGTTGTAACAAGCCGAAGGCTGTACTTGAGGGACATGTGACTCATCTCTTTTTCCAGCACCTTTGGACACTATGTGGCAGACACCAGGTACACTTTTTGATTAAGTATTCTGTCTCCCCACTCTCTGACTTTGTATCTGCCTCTCCCTCATAGTATGAAACCAATCAGGACATCTCAAGAATGTACAGGTCTATGCTACGAAACACCAAGTTAGGTAAAACTGCCATCATTTACAATGAAGAAATCGTTATTTAATTTTAGTGTTAGATGTTGAGTGTGAAAAGGGTGTATAAATAGAATAGATATAGAATGGTAAAAACTTTAAATTAAGTATTAAAAAAGTTGCTGAATAATTTAGAGAGTATCAATGTTTTCCCTCCAATGTTTTCTTTCATTAAGTCACACTAAAATTGGAAAGTATTGAAGGATTACAAAGGAGTCCCACAAGGCTCAGGTTTAGGTCCTGTGACTTTTACTAATTTATAATGCTGACAGATCATGTTGTGCAATGTTTTGCAAACCGATTTAATGGTATACATGTTTAAAATGTGGATTGAAAGCTTATTGAAAGTCGATTTTTAATCTGGGAAAAAAATATCGCTGGCATCTTGCTTGATGACATGCTACACTTCCAACAGCAAGTAGAAAACTAATGAGAAATAATCATCAACTGAGGAATTAATCAAGTAGACTACTGAGAATTATACTCCTACATTTCAACAGTCTTACAGTTGTAGTTTATTGGCATGCATTCTTTTTAATGATTACTGTTGGCCAATCACACAAAGTGCACTTTATGATTTAACATTTCCAAACCAATTTTACACCAAATTCCTCATTATATACAGTATTTCTCTCTTTTTCCAAAGAAATGCAAACTTGTGAATTGGAACAAATTTATGCACCATACTCCTACTCTAGCACAACACTCTACAGTATATCATATTCTCTCAATAGTTCATGATTAATCTAGTGTGTGCCTTTTTACTGGGGTTTTAATTGCTACTGAAAGAATGAAAGTGTACTGTTATAATCATAATTTTTTATGGAGCACATGGCAACAGTGGAGCATTGCTGATAAATAAATATTGAGCAAATAAGTACATCATGTTAGAAAGCGGTTCACATGCTACTTAAGAATCACACGCACACACACACAACACACACACACACACACACACACACACATATATATATATATATATATATATATACTTTAGTTCTTTACATATAAAATTATATATGTGTGTATATATATATATATATATATATATATATATATATATATATATATATATATATAGTATATATATATATATACTATACACATATACACACAAACTTTAATTCTAAAACAAATAAAATAATTAGAAGTCAATGTATACTGAATCAAGTGTAAATACATCAGAAAAGTAACTGTGAAAATCTACCTTTTTACAGTTACTAAAAGATCTAAGATTTTCAAGATCTACTTAATTTACAATGCACCTGGGAAACAGTCCGTAATTCTATTATGAATTGCATGGTCTTTTTTACAATCCACTTACGGTTGTGATGCTTTCGGGAAAAGTGGCACCATTCTGCCTAAGGTCCTTCATTAATCTATTCAGCTTTTTGAGATCTGTTAGAAAAGCCTGTGATAAGGGGCTGGCCAGTAGTTATTAGTTCTGAATTGGGTGAGTTAATGTCTTGTGATGTGAAGAGAAGAGCCACAGCATCTCTGACTGCAGAGCATCGCTCGCTCATGCACCTCCACGGCACAGCACACCTAATAGGACGGAAGCAGCATGGAAGAAAATCAAGTGAAGGGTGAAGGAAATGAATTGAAAGAAGGAAGAAAAATAGAGTCCTGCAGGAAGATGCTGCAGCCTCTGATAGATGAATGATTCACTGTCTCCAAACTATATCTGACTGCCATGTTCTGACAACATATTTCAGCCGCACCTGAGGGAACAGATTGAAATTGAACATGCTCAGGAGAGACGGGAGGGCAAGCTGGTACAAGGCAGAGGAAATACTAGTCGTGATCGCACAGGTTTTGGGTCGCAAGTCTTTGCTGTATCAGAGGGTTGGGTCAAGGTTTGGCTGGTTAACATGGCCTTGTTAGTCCCTGCTGGTAGATGTCGTAACTACACCATCTGGCAGCAAAACTCATCTTTTTGCACAAATCTCTAAATATTAATCCTGAGTTTTATTGAAACTAACCATTTGAAATGTTTCATAAAAACATTTAAATGAGAAATGCTACTTACACTTTAAGAAAACAAATGTACAAATAAAAACTGCATTAGCGCAATGTTGATTAATTTGATATCGCTAAGCAAAATCATCACAAATCAAATGCATAATAAATATTCAATAGATCATTAAGTGAGCATAAAAACTAGAATTATGAACTTATCACAGAGAAGCACGCCGATAGGCCTACCTGATTCATCATCAGAGCTCATTTAAGCAGGCTGCTAATTAATGATACACCGACTGACCATGATTGAAACTGTAATTTGCCACACAAGTCTTTAAATATGTGATAATGGCTTCGTGAAAAATTCATGTTTCTTTTTTGAGTCTCCATAGGATGAGTGGTAACATTAGTGGCTCTCAGCCACAATGACAGACTTCAGTTCCCAGTCAGCAATACAAATGACTTTGACTCAAGCAGTGATGAGCAAATTACCAATCATCAGAAAGATTGTAAGAGAGTAAGAAAGGTCAAAAAAGTTTTGATGTCCATTTCTCCTTTTTCAAAACACAAGCTTTCCCATTCCTGTTGCTTCTCAAGAAAATGACCTACATAGGGACTCAATGTCACAAGGAAAAATTGTCAAAAAGGCAAAAGATTAAATGTAATATGCTTATTTAATAGCAGATTCCCATCATGACAACTTACCCCATATAGCCACAAAAGGTCAATGTGTGGTAGCAAACTTTCTTTTTTCTTTTTTACAAAAAGCTCTTAAGATTTGTGTCCATACAGAAAGTGACTTTCCAAAATAAACTTAAAAGTGTGACAAATAGCCCCTTTATCACCTACACCACTTTCATGTCTTAGACACAGTTTTTTTTCCCCAAAACTGCACTCAAAACAAAGCTTACACTACTTGTTCTGTCAAAAAGGCAATACTTTTCACAAAGTGACCATCTTAATAATTTTTCAAAGTCCTACCTTTCTGTAAACCAGCATGTTTGGTGAGTCGTCCGTCTCTCCATTGCTGTTTGGATGGAGGCTGTTGTTCTTCGCCATGGTTCAAAAACTCTGCAAAACAGCTACTCCAGTGGATATACGCACCTGATAGGGAGAAGCAAGGCACACACACACACACACACACAATGATACACCTCGTTGCTTAAAACATCAAAACTTGCATGATATGCAGTATTACTGGACAGAAATCAAAGATGCAACAACAATGCAGACATGATAAGTTGGCAATGTCTTTGTGATATACCCACCTAATTGTGTAATTTGTAATTACAACCATGCTTTATCAACGATATTTTAGTGAAAAACCAAAATGCATAGCTATCATTTGGATTACAATCACATTTGGCTGTCCTAAAATCATTTATCAGCTGGTGGTCGAGGATTTTCCTCTCAAGGTTAAAAGGAACCGGTTATTAAGTAAACGCTGAAAATCTGATGACAGCAGATCACAGATCAGACACACTTTTCAGTTTTGTAATATCAGTGGGACAGCCAATTAAATGCAAACACTGTTCCACCTCGCGCTGCACCCGTATGTCATGCATGCGAACGCTTTATGATGTGTCAAGCCAGATTCGCTGTCTTATCTTTCTTCAACCCGCCAGAAACGGGAGCAGGAAGCTAATTTTCGTGTAACCAAAAATGCAGTCTTGCACAGCCACCCGATCCTTTCAGAACCACAGACAGCTCCTCAGGCGGAACTGCAGCCCTTGCACGAGTCCTCAGAAACCTGGCAGCACCAATAAAATGCACAACACAATCATAAAGCATCACTTCTGTTAACTCTCACCTCAAATACGCCCCGTCTCCCCCTGATGTAAGGATCCGCGATGCCAGAGTGGATCAAGCTCCTGCAGTTCGTCAGCTATCAGACGTATCATTCATTGGAAATATAAGTGAACCTTTGCTTGATGCTGACGCGTTATCGCGCGAAGGGATTCTGCTGAAGGACGGGGCACGCGCCAGCGACAAGGGCACGCGCATCCAACCTTGAACCAATCCTGGAGTCTACACAAAAAGAGGAGGGAGTGCTTTTCTTTAAAGGATTTGACATTTTTGTTTTGTAAGTAGTTAATTATTTCTAATTATGTCACTCAATAATAATAATAATATATCATAAAATATTACATTGCTTAATTATTAATTTGTGTTCATTAAAATATTTATTTTAAATATAATTTTTATTATTTAAAATATTAAAAGATTGAACTACTATTTTATTAAAGTATAAAAAATATTATATTATTATTTACATTTTGCAGACACTTCAGTTGTCCAAACCATCTTACTTTGAATTCAATCACATTTTATCAGTTTTGTTGTTTCCTGAAACCATGATCTTGGCATTGATATCTCCATGCTCTACTGTTTGAGCTACAGGGAAGCTATTATTATATTAAACAGTGGTAATATGTTGAAAGTTTTTTTTTAAAAAGTTAAACTTATGACAGCTATTGGGAAAGTGATAAAATCTATAGAAAAGTTATTCTCCAATGGCTGGCTGTCTCCAGGTGGCATTACCTAGAACAGACAAAAAACTAGAAACACAAACTTATAATCTTGCTCAAAATGTTTATTTTAAAGAATTGCACTCTCTCCTGCAAGAGAGTTTATAAATTCTTTATGGTCAACCAATTCTACTGGACCACATGAGATGGACTGTTTAGCCCCTCACACAGTTTTTCTTTAACATTGTCCAATGAGAGTAAAGACCCTCAGAGGCCCCTTGCATGTAATTTTCTCTTAACACTACATGGCAACAAAGCCACTACAGTTCTTAAACATCTGTAGAACCAAAAACACAATGTTGCAATGTATGATAAAATTAATCTTTGTCAATATTTCTATCATTCTTTCAGACAGGTTTCCTTAAGGGTGTTCTTTAGAGCCAGTGTAACTATAATATAACAAGAAATTTCATTTCTATTCTCGAGGGGTAAAAGGATCACAGATAGGACATCTAGCATAAAGGTTAAAGTCACCATTAACTACACTGCTTCCCCCCTCCAGATGTATATTAGATATCTAATGCACACTGCAAAACTGACTTTAGGGCAAATTAAGAGAATCTAAAACAGATGTGGCAGAAAATCTGCAGCTGTTGTTCATTGTTTAGCAATGCATAAACTTTCTGTTGCATGATCTTTATTTTTTTATTCATTCTTAGGACGAAACAACGTTGCATTTACAGTTAACATCTATTATATAACTAGCCTACATTATTGCAATAATAAAATATGATTTGATTTCTCTCCAGAACAAAAAAAAAAAGGGGGGGGGGTGTCTGTCAGGGGTATCTTTTAAAACTGGAAATTACCTACAGTGCATTTGTTTTAATGTTTTGACGTTTTAGTCTACCTCTTAGCTTTGAGGACGTGCCTAGTGTACTTCTAAAAGATGCCAAAAGATGGCAAATCAGACTACATGATTCATAAAATAAAAAATATAAATGTATCGGTGAACCCATCCACTGAACATTGAGCATTTTACATCTTCAAATAAAAAACGTTTCCAAATTACCTGTTTCAAACTCAATCATTCCTATCCTAGTACGCAAACAGCATGCAATGCAAGCGATAAGCAGCTCCGCCCTGTGACCCTGTTTGGCGCTGAGTCAGTAGTCCAATCAGTAAACGCAGAAGGCGGGACAAACCAGAGTCTTTGTCCAATCAGTGGTCAGTCGTGCCATCAATCAAAGGTGACTGACATCGTCCCTAGTCCGAAAAGGACAGGCGAAGAGGAAAACAATACATACATTTTTAACACAACGGAATATCATGTAGCGAGAAGACAACAGCTGAAAACAGTGGTTATTCGTCGAATAACGATGTCATCTTGCAAACTTGTGGATATAAAGAAGCATGCGTTAAAAAAAGGAACTCAGTGGTTGAGTTTTAGCGGTTGGAGAAGCGAGACAGAAGTTATTATTAGTTGTAGTTTATTTTAATAGTTTATGCCTCTGGACTGGACCTGCATCGAACCTCGTAACTTAAAAGTGCAACAGGTTGGAAGATGGTGTCTTGGATTATATCTAGGGTCATCGTGTGAGTATTTACTGAAAACTAATTGCGTTTCTGAGCTTAAAGTAACGTTACATTAGTAAAACTGCTGCCTGCGCATTTAGTTCATACGGATAACATCTATGCACACTGTACTATCTCTATATCTACAATGTAACAATACAAGACAATATTATAAGTAACGTTACATAAAACAAATTGTAGATTATTTGTTGTTGGTCAGGATTAAAAAGGGGAAAACATGCATAAAGTATGATGTTTTGTCCCCCAATATAATAAATAACACGGTTACATTTACTAAATTTATGCAGTATTCTTATTTTATATATTTTCACTTTCAACAAGGTTCCCATAGTCCTGGAAAATCTGGAATATACCATTTAAAAGCTTAATTTCCAGGGCCAGTAAAGTAATAGAAATGAATACAATTTTAAAAGGTCATGTAAATGTTTACAGTCAATATAAATGTATAGTTATGTTCAGAACTGAAGTATTTAGTAGGCTGGAAACTACTGTTTTTGTGAGTGCACAAAAACCTTATTCGGCCATCACAAATCATAGGATAAGTAATGGAAAAACCTTGGAAACTCACTGGTAAGAAAGTTTAGGAACCTCTGAATCATTGTCAACCATAATAAAAAAATCACAAATTATGCAGAAAAAAAGAAAAAGAAAACCCTGCATCAGTTTTGCTGACGTAGTGGTGTAGAGCTGGAAATTCATCATGTTTTTGGCTGGAGGCCTGCTTTATTCAAAGTCCCTGTCTGCCAGGGAGGAACTGCTGTTTTCCTGCTAGACCGTAATGTTACAGTAGGTGTGTCCCTTTTTTTGCGGAAAAGGTCAGCACAGCAAAGCACATTCTGTGCCTGATCTCACTAGGTGCTGTTTGCTGTGGGTTTGGTTATCTTTAGTGTACTGACAATATAAGAGATAAGGGTCTCTGGTTGTCACTGATAGAAATACATTTATATATAGTAGGTTATAGTCAGTTTCAAAGTCTAAAGGTCTTTTGAAACGCCTTTTGTGTTCTTACTGTAAGTTAAAATTATTAATTATGCACTATCGGCAAACAAGGCCTAGCTGTTTTAGAGATGTGCAGTAACATCACACACACACACACACACACACACACACACACACACACACACACACACACACACACACACACACACTCATTCCTAATTCTTTCCCTTCTTCTTTTTTTTACCCTCACGGGTTCTCCTAGAGAACAGCTTAATAGGAAATGCATGACTAAACCATTGTGACTCTAATGTGTTTTCACAGCATTCAACGATTAAACACTTTCTTCAGACTAGTTGGAAAAGCAAGGCAGGCTGTGTTTGGAAATAGTGACTTGGTGATGCTGCAGTTGTTGAATTACAAACAGTTTCACTGTTTTAAGTTAAGAGATGGCCTCTGCTCTTGACTTCAGCACTTATTTTGCTTTATGGTAGAGATGTTTTAGAGTGGAGAAACGTTATGCAATAAATGGAATCCATCCAACAGTCCCTCACCACAAACACACACACACACACACACACACACCCACTCATGATCACATATAACTTTAGACGGTATCAGGAAGTGATGTCGTTCCCATAGCTACTCGAAAATAAATGGATCAGGGAAACACAAGCCAGTTACAGTGAAGGCGGTGAATTTACTGTGTGGATGTACTGAATTGAACACCTCTTTGAAAAAAAACAACAACGGGATTTCAGTATCACCCCCGTCACAATAAATCAAGCATTTTGAGTGATCAGTTTTCCAGTTTAATATTTGAGTAGGCCTGTAACCTAAGGCAAAGGCTGGATTTAGATGGATTATCATCAAATATAAGATTGTGCATAGGGATCGGCCGATATTCAAATTATGGTTGGTAAGATAAGCTGATAATTGTTTTATTGTTATGGCCGATAATTGATAAATGACAGAATTCTACAACATTTTGTCTAAATGCATTTAAAATAAAATGCTTAAAACTAAGATCTGTCAATTTAAATGCTAAAAGTGAATAGACATGTACAGTAGGAAAAAAGGATATTAACTTCAAGATTTGCTAAAAATTATGTTTAACAGTGTTACTAAGTTATTTAGTGTGTTTATATTAAATTAAATTATTAGTCTTTTTAAAGACTAAGTGTTAGATGAAGGCAAAGATAATCCAAATGCAAAAAAAATAAATAAAATAAAAATCTATAATATTCTCCAATAACCTATATAGATATATTTGTATATCTTACATTTTTATATCAGTGTATCTACATTTTGATTGGTTGGGCATTGAACTGTTCGCCAACCTATAACAGGTGCATGATATATTTTAAAATAAATCATGTCTTATGTGTACTGTGTGTATGTGTGTGTTTTATCACAGTCTTTTGTTTGGAACGCTGTATCCTGCATACTACTCTTTTAAAGCCGTCAAATCCAAGAATGTCAAAGAATATGTGAGTACTCAATTCAGAAATGCACATGCACATCTTTATCCATGTTCTACTGATTCTTCACATCTATTTGAGTTTAGAGAATGTTAGTAGCCAGAATAGATGGAGAGCTCCAGCTAAACTGTCTGTATATCCTGGTTACTCTTTGTATCTGACGGAGTCCGTCAGCAACTAAACCCCGAGCTGCTGAGCAATTTAATACTGTTCTTCCGCCATGTGTGCCCTGTTTGTGGTTTGTGTACTTCCCTTTCTTTCCTTACAAAAAATACTGTGACTGTACCATGATGATACCATTGCTCTTTGATGTATATCATATAGTGTATGAATAATATTAATATATTATAGTACGTACATGGTAAGTTTTTGTAAGTAGCACTTCTATACCTCTAACAGGCATTTTGTGTTTGCGTTTGTGGTTTGTCAGGTGCGATGGATGATGTACTGGATTGTGTTTGCTCTTTACACAGTGGTGGAGACCATCACAGACCTTTCTTTGGCTTGGTAAATATATACACACAGTCTGGAAAGAGGCAAAGAAATAATTGTTAATGGTAATTTTGCATCAAGTGGTTTTATTAACATTGTGCCATTCTTCTCCATTGTATGACTTTTCACCGTCTAGCCTTTGTGGTAAATGAAAAGGGCTTTTATCTGTTGTTGCAGATGTTGAGCTCCATTTGTTTTCCTCAGGCCAGTTAGAGGAACCAGTCCGTTAGGTTCGGTTTCAGTTCGGTTAAAGTTACATTAGTTTCGTGACATTTAAAAAAAAAAAAAAAAAGATCAGCTCTGCTTATTTTACTGGCTCTGTTCTATGCAATGTACTAGTACTGAAAAATTGGGCATTGATGTTAATTAACTCCTTTATTCTATAAAAAAAAAAAATCTATAAATCGAATCCAGATGGGATTTTTTTTTTTTTTTAAGAAAAATGATACTCCTTGTTAAATATAATTAATTAAATATAAATAATAATGAAATAAATAACAATATATACACATTTTATTTAAATTTTCTGATAAATTATTAAATTGAATTTGACTTTGAATATCGATCCATCAAGCCTGAGGTCCAAGAGACTAAAATCATAGAGAATGCATGAATCAGATTTATTCTTTTGTCTTCCGTCATCCCTCTGTTTTCACATTGATTGCACTTGATTGTTTCAGGTTTCCAGTTTACTACGAACTGAAAATGGCTTTTGTCTTTTGGTTGCTGTCTCCCTACACTAGAGGAGCCAGTGTCCTCTACAGGAAGTTTCTACACCCTATGCTGGCATCCAAGGAGAGGGTAATGACCTAAACACATCATCAGTTTCCCTGGGAATAGGCGTTCACTGACAGTGAACACACAGCCATACTGAAATGTATTATGGAATCGAGAGGATTACATAATCAATGTTTACATAAATGACGTTAAGAGATAAACAGACGGATTGAGTTAGTTGGATGTGTCGATTACATGATCATTATGAACTATCAATAAACTGCATCGTTTGTTTAACTGCACCTGCATATTTTGTTCCCGGCCCTCTGTAATTATTTGTTGTCAAATAACTCCTAGTTGGAGGTTAAGGGTGAATTTAAATGATAGATTTATTGACTGTTTCACATTCTGTTTTTCAGGAGATTGATGATTATATCGTTCAGGCCAGAGAGAGGAGTTACGAGACCATGGTGAATTTCGGACGTCAAGGTCTCACGATCGCGGCTTCTGCTGCTGTCTCTGCTGCTGTGAAGGTATTGCACGGACACATGTGCTCAGTTGTACACTCATGCACTGTTTATACTAGGCATTTGAGCTAACCTAGCTAACTAAGCTGATTTGGTCAGGTTTCATTACATGTTAGCAGTAACATTGTTTTGCATTCATACATTACTTCTTTTTGTGATTCATTGTTTACTCTCATTTCTGTTATGCTGTTATAAACTTAAAATAAAAAGGATTTATATAAAAGGGTATACCAGATTTTAAGAAATATTAAAGAACTTTTGTTAGTTGAATGCTGACAAAGGCTTGATAAAAAATACAGTAATAACTAGATAACAGTGTCAGTAGATACATGATCCTTCAGAAATCATTTTTTGGAAACTTGTATCATTCTGCTAATACACACACAAACACACACACAAAGAAAACCTTAAAAATATACAGCATGTTAAGGACATGCTGACACAGACATAAAAATGCACTGCAAAAATTAAATGTGCTCTTCACTGTGACCTCTCCTGTTCTCTTGAATGCTTTTTTAAAATCACATTTGCTGTCTGGCCATGTCTGGTTCCTAAAAAAGATCTAAATCACTAGTGCTCTTCTGTTTCTGATAAGCCTCTTCTGTTTTTGCTAAGGTCTACTGTTCTTATCTTGATTCTTATCTAGAAACAAGAATAACATAGACATGCACCACTTAGGTTTTCTTTAGAAAATGTAAAAATCTACTTCAAATCTTCCTGTTTCCTTTCTCTTTCTGTCTACATGCTAAACTAATCTCCAGCAGTAGCTGCTGCACCTAGCCCAGGTAACTTGCTTTCTTTTTCAATCTGCTTTAACCTGTAGCCAGCACATCATTAACTGGGAAGTTAAATAAAAGATGTCTTTGTGTATTATAAAGGTAGCCACAGCTTCAAAGGTCTTTGGTTCTTGAATTCTGTTTACTAAGTGCACCATGTTAGCTGACCACATGACTCATGTCACAGGGACAGGGCGCCATTAGTGAACGTCTGAGGAGTTTCAGTATTCCAGACTTGACGCAGTTACCCTCGGAACAATCAGTGTTCTCAAACCCCAGCCGACGGGCCCTCCAGCCTGCTAACCCTAGCGCTGCTGATTCTGGTGAGTACTGTATATGCATTAAAGGAATAGCTCACCCAAAAATAAAAAAATAAAAATCCTGCAAATATACTTTCAAGATGTAGATGAGTTTGTTTCTTCATCGAAATGGATTTGGAGAAATCTAGCATTACATTGCTTGCTCTCCAATGCATTCTCTGCAGGGAAAGGAGTCCAAACAACTTATAAAAACATTATAATAATCAAGTAATCCACACTACTCTAGTTCATCAATTTACATCTTGTGAATTGAAAAGCTGTGTGTTTGTAAGAAACTAATCTATCATAAAGACCTTTTAAATTTAAACTGTCGCTTCTGCCCAAAATACGTATCCAAAATCCATATTAATGCTGTTCTGTTGTCCTCTCTCATTCAAATTCACCAGTATATTTGTTTTCGCTTGTAAACGTTGCATGATCTCTGCATATTTCTCTCCTGATTCAGACGCGACAACTTTTTCACTGGAGAAAGCATTATGGATAGAGGACTCAGAAGCAATAAAGTTAAAAGTGTCTTAATGATGGATTTATTGCAAACACAGCTTGTGGATTACTTGCATAATTTGTGGATTATTTTAATGTTTTATCAACTGCGCTCATTCTGATGGCACCCATTCACTGCAGTGATGTGAAGCAAGTGATGTAATGCTAAACTTCTCCAAATATGTTCAGATGAAAAATAAATCTTGGGTGGTCTGAGGTGAGTACATTTTTAGCAAATTTGTTAATTTTTGGGTGAACTTTTCCTTTAATGACATCATAGCTGATTACATAATGATAAGTGATTATGTAATTATGAAATATTATTACATACTGATTTAACTAAATGAAACTAAAGAAACAAATGAACTGTAACAAGATTCAAAATTTGCTTTTTAAACCTCAAGGCAAATGAACCCTAGCAGAGCACATTGTTTGTCATCAGAAAATAATTATTATGTCTCCCTCTAGTGGTAGAACAAGTATTGAAAACCAGTCCTGGTGGAAAGTTCAGCTGCTCAATTAATACATGTAACCAAAAAACAAAATGAAAACCATTAGTAAAAAACAAAAATGAAAATATGACTTTCTTTCAAATGCAAAAGAAAACTGAAGCTACAGTGAAAAGAGGCTGATGATGGATAAGCTCCATGTAACTTTTTCCACTATATTCAAATCATTTTCATTGCGCTTGTGCATCCTTTATGCACAAGCAAGAATCCATTTGTGATTGCATGGAAAATTTCTTTTTTGGTCTGTTCCACAAATTTACAATATGGGTTTGGAGTGACATGAGGGAGAGTAAATGATGACAGAATTAAATTTTTTTGGGTAAGCTAATCCTTCAAGGTTCAGTTCCTCTTGTTTGAGATCTTTATTGCTTCCTCTGTGCATCTGCTCCAACAGAGCCATATAAACAAGCAGGGGAGGGGCATGAGGAGGAAACAGATGGAGTATTCTCCGAAGACGAGGCGTCAGTGCAAAAGGGTCTGCGCAGATCTCAGAGTGTGAAACTCACCCGTGCCAAAGCAGCACGCAAAGAGGTACATTTGCACATGCAAACATTTTATGTTCAATTGTATCATAATGTAAAGCAGAATATAAAATACAAACATTTTCCCTGGTGGTCTCAGAGTTTCAGACCCCACTGTAGTACTTTCTGAAAATTAACTGTGAATTGATGTTGTATTGTTTTTAAAGCCTCGCTATGGCTCTCTGAAGCTGAAACCCAGAAGGCGGCAGTTGATTACATCATCCACTTTTGACCATCCTTGATTGTCAATTACAAACCCACACGGGATCAGCGTCAAAACTGCAGTCTAATCCTCAGTTTAAAACTGTTTAATCCTAAACTTCGGATTAATGCTAATGCTCTTTCAAAGCAGCACTAAACACAAAACTACAAACAGACTTACAGCATGAACAATGACTTTTACATTTATTCATTTAATCATTTTTCCAAAGTGATTTACAGATGGAAAATACTACAGTACAAGTGACAATGATGCAGAATGATGAATAGAGAATATTGCATGAAGCATTATTTGTTCAGAAAAAAAATAAATACCAAAGCCTATTATGAGTACAGGAAGACTAAGAATGTACTAAAAATGTAATTTAAAAGTGAATATGAGTGCATCTGATCTGTAACTTGATATGAATCTGCCTTTGTAGAGACATCTCTTATTACGCATAGCGTGGACACAGTAGCACAGATATATCCCTGATGGCCTCGCTCTCCCTCCACAGGGGCAGTCAAAGTCAAAGGTTTCTGATGTAATGAAATGGAGCAGGAAAAAAAGTGCATGTTAGCAGGGTTTTGTGTATGCATAGGTGTTTCAGCTGGTTAATGTTTACATTTCTATAGTTCATACAGAATTAATGTTCTTTCATCATTTATTCACCCATATGTCATTCCAAACCCACAATCCTTTTTTTTTTTTTTCTCAATGGAATGCAAAAGGCATAATTTTGAAGAACATCCTGTATGCTCTTTTCCATATAATTTAAAGTGAATAGGGATTTGGCCTATCAAGCAAGCTCCAAAATGACATAAAGTGTCATAAAAGTGCTTTATTTGACTACATACATCACTCAAAGTGCAATAATAAAACATTGAAGCCATTTTTCTCAAGTTCAATATTATTGCATTTTGTCTTTAGTGAAGTTTAGTGAAGAACAGTTATTTAATCATAATCTTTGAAATTCTAAAATGGACTACTGAAAGTTTGGAAACTGTGCATGTAAACACCATTGGTTCATTTCAGAACTATCATGTAAGGGAAGATTTACAATAAAATGTAATGTTACAAAGAATTCATGCAGGTTTGGAATGACATGAAGAATAAATGATTTTTTTCCTAAATTTTTGGGTGAACTATGCCTTTAACTTTTAAATATGTCATGAAATTCTGTAACTGTAATTTTAAGTTGTTTTTAAGTAACAGTGGTTTCAAAATACATTTCTTAAGTTTGAATGCCTTGGGATTGTATTTTTCAAAACATTTTGTGCAATCCATTTTAGAGTGATGTATCTTCATTTTAATCATGTTGGTTTATGTACTTAGTCTGTCATTCTAACGTTTTTCAGCCTTCTCTAATTTAAATAACAGCATGCACTAATTAGCATATCATTTGACCAAAACACTCCAGCTTTATCTTTGCAAAGCATGACAGGAGAGTGAATCTGACTAGTTGACAGAAGACTGTTTGTACTGTACTTGTGTAAACAATGGGATGATTTTTCCTTTGTGTGTGTGTGTTGGACAGTTAAATGTGTGGGAAAAGCCTCTTGAGGATTTGGTTTGTTAGGTTGATTTCTGTGATAGAGGAAACCTGTTTATTAGGGATATGTATGCAGATGTGTGACCAACAGCGGCGTTGAATGTGGTAGGATCTGGATCTAAACCAGTAATAAGGTTTAAAACAAAGCTTATTTTCTTTGACCCTTGAACAGGTCATGGAAAACCTCAGAATATCAGGGAATTTTGAAAGGCCTGGAAAAGTCATAAATGTGGGGAAAAACAAATGTTAGGGGCAGGTGGAAATTTCTTTAAAGAAAATGTATTTTTCTTTTTTTTATGCTTTAAACTATTTCATGGGCCAGATATTGCTCTTCATGAGTGCTGTAAAGTCAGCGTGAAACATCAGTCTGTCTGTTGAGAGTCTCTGGTGAAAACGAATAAAACACTAAAACAAGTGCAATCTATTAAATCCAACTTCTAGACTTTTACCTGTGTGATGTACCAAAGCGTCTGCTTTAATTATTATCCTGTACTTATGAACAAATGGAAAGGAAACGCTCATTGAAATTAACTAAACAAATTGTACAGGAAAGTTGTGTGTATATATACAGATTATGACATAAATTAGCAGTACATACACCAATTAGTCATAAGTCACAAGCTCCTCTAGGTCTGTTTGTTAATAAAACAAATGCTTTATGTATTGCCACGTTAATTTCTTAATAGCACCTAGTTCATCATGTTGTCCGTCATACTGCAGTTCCTGCACTGACCACTAGAAGCAGTCACGTTTTGTTTTTCAAAGGTTGGTTTGGCCAGCATATTTATTCAGTAGGGAACACCTTAGTTTAGGAAACATCTGCAAAGGTACATATTTTAAAAGGTTTAACCCTAACAAACTCATGTTTTTTTTTTACAATGGTCTTTCTCAGCAGAATCTTATTACTTCAGGTTCAGCATGCAAAACAGAACAGGGGAAATGAAAGATTTGCATCACTTTTAGATTAACAGTGAGATATTGAGTGTGTGCATCTGAAAGCTGCCTTTAGAGACCGTGTGTGTCCATTTGTGCAAGTGTGTGAATATGTGTTTAACCTTTATGAGGAAACACCTGATTTGAATATTCACGCCTTTAGGCTATAAAGAAGAAAGAGATTAACGTCACAAACAAGCTGCCACGTGTTGTGCTGCAAACAACACCCTGTTTTAATGCCAGTTATATTTATTTTAACTTGAACAACAATGACTTGACATTGATGGCCGTGTTCATGTTCACTGATAAATGCAAAGACTCTGGTAGCTTTGTGTGTGTGTGTGTGTGTGTGTGTGGTCCAACAGCAGTTGTTTCATCGAGGTCTCTGTCACAGGACGTGTCCAACTCTGTCAGCACTTTAGTGTGGAGACGTCCTGTGTCTCGGACGCTATCAGAGAAAAGAGGGGAAGAGAAGAGGAAAAGGATGAGAGAATAAGAGAGAGAATGAAAGAGAAATAGGTTCATCTGTCAGGAGGTCAAGTCCTCCTGGAATATGAGTGTGTTTGTGGAGACATCAGTGAGAGAGTGAAACTATCTGTTGTTCCACAACCATGTATATCTAAAACATTTTATTTTCTCTTTATTTTTTTTTCTTAGACAACTAAACAAGCTCTATAGACTCTGTTGCATACAAAAACGGCATTTAAAGTTTTTTACTTAAATTTGTAGTTTGTTGCTTTTATTTATTCTTCCATACAAAAGTGTGTATTATTTGAACTGTAAAGTAATCTAAAATAGTAATTTTATTAGTGAGATGTTCTGTTATAGTATGGACAAACTTATTATTGGTAACTAAAACTAATAAAAAAAATTTGCTATTTGAAATAAATCTGAATTACTAACTGGAAATAAACCAGAACTAAAAGTGAAATATAAAACTAACTAACTAAATAAAGACAAAAGCACCAAATTAATAAACAATTCAATAATAAAAGGTATAAAAAGGTAATAAAAAACAAATATTTAAAACTATAATAGTATATAAATAATAATGAACATGCTTCGATTTAATCAGTTGTACATTTAATTGATTGTGATTTAATCACACTAGTTACATGTTAGCAATTATAATGTTTAAAGTGTTGCTTGTTGTTTGTTGCTTTAAAAGTTAACAATGAACATAATAGCTTATACATTTTAAATGCATTGCCAAACAATAAACATTTTTTGCACGTTTTTACAAATGTCACAGATGCTGTTGACATAGCTTAACTTGGATTGAACCCGGAACATGCCTTGAAGGCCCATTAGACATTTGCAATGATCTCTATCAATTTGATATTTCATTGTTTCATTGTGTGTTATTGTAGACCTGAAACTGCAGCGGAGGTAATAATGCGTATTGACGTAATTGTACAGTTTGTTTTCATGAGCGCTGATGTGTAGAAGTGACATCACTGATAAACGGGTAAAGTTTGTTTAATCTCAAAACAACAGCATTTGTGTCTTTAGAGTGTATACGATGTCATTTAACAGCTTGGGGTCAGTACTATTTTTTGTTTTTGAAAGAAGTATCTTATCTTTTGTGTGATTTTTAGGATTTATTGATAAATAGTTAGTTAAAAAGAACATGATTTATTTCATTGCATTATAAAATTTGAATTGCAAAGGGGAAAAAAAATCAGAATTATTTCAAAATAAACCATGTGATTATGGTGCACACAAAGTCTGATATCACCTTGAAGGAGTTTATTTTGTGATAATTACCAGATGACTGTACATAATTCCTCAGAGATTACATGGGTGTTTACCATATAAATGTAAAATTGATTTGAAATATTAATTGTAAATACGTTCATTATGTTAAAGAAAGACAGCAAAGTCATACAAGAGACATGAAACTATCACAGCTATTAAGGAAATCAGTTGCAGGAATCAGAATCAGAATCAAATATTCCTAAAACAGCAACATACACTATTGTTTTTAATTTCATTAAAAGGGTGGCTGAAATAGTCATTATTTTTTTCTATTTCTTTCTTTAATTCTTTTGTGTCTTTCTTTCATTCATTCATTTTCCTTGTTTTGACCTTGTGGTTTCTCCAGCATTCCTTGAATCTCATTCCTTTCCTTAGTCTCTCTTTGAATTTTTAACCCCCATCTCACCCACTCTTCCTTTCTTTCTCTCTCTGTCTGGTTCTCTCTCTCTCCCGCTGGGTCAGACTGCTCTCTGCCCTCATCTCTCCTCAGCCTGTCCCCAATAATCCTGCCCTCAATACCCGGAGCCCCAGACCCTTCTGCCCTGGTCCAGACCTCCAGCACCCAGCCACTATCGGGTTCCTCTCGCTGCCTTTTCAGGATCTGACACCTCTTGCCCCCTTTGCAATTCCCAACTATCTCTCTAGGGCGTCAGCACCACTCCACCTGGAGTGGGTTAGCAATGTAAGAGGCCGGCAACAAGTGTGAAGTCAAGACCACAAAGGAAAAAGACTGAAAAAAAGAACTTTCCATGTATGGTGCTTTTAAAAAAATATTGACCGTAGTGGACTTTGTGAATTTTTATTGACATAGCTTGAGCATTTTTCATAGTAAAAATGGCTTATGCATTGGCATATGGACTGATCATTCAAAATCAAATGAACTTTGAATGTTGGCTTTGTAAAGCTTTGTTAAAAGTTAAAGGGGTCATATGATGCTTTTTTTTTTAAAGATCATTAATTTGTGTATTTGGAGTAACAGAATATGTTGACATGCTTTAATGTTCGAAAAACACATTATTTTTCAAATACTGTACATTATTGTAGGTCCTCTATGCCCCGCCTCTCTCAAACGCGTCGTTTTTTACAAAGTCCTTCCTTCTGACAAGCACAGTCTGCTCTGATTGGCCAACTTACCCAGTGCATTGTGATTGGCTGAACACTGCAAGCACTCGTCGGAAATGTAACGCCCCTTTCCCTAATCACGAGCTTCATCTTTCAAAATAAATGTAAAGGCAGTTAATAATGTCCTTAGTTTTACCATCAGTTCAATCCAGAAAGGGGAACAGAGTTACGTGACAGACACAGTCATGATGCTCGTATGTGTTTGCAGTACACAAGCCATGGACAGTTAAGACAGCTGACTCCACTGTGTGACCCTGTCTCCCTCTCTCTCTCTCTCACACACACACACTATGCGCAAAACTCCGCATTTGAACAGTCAATAAGAAATACTTTAACTAAGAACAAAACATACTTACAGTAGCTGATTCAGAAGCGCCAGATTGTCATAGCAAAGTCTGAATTACCTCCTTTCCCAGGTTCACGAAACGGTCATCCATAAAATGCGTTGCTGTTCTGTTATAAGTAATCTTGAATCTTCCTAAATGCATCTACTTTCGGAAGGCCAAATAAAGTGCTTTTGCTTTCGCCTAGATACACACAGAATCTCCCTGACATGGCTGCTTCAACGCTAACTGCGGTTACCGAAAACACGCCTTCTTTATTTGCGTGAACATTTGGGCGGCATTATGCAAATATTTCCACATAGTGACGTAGATATGTGGGGGGTTGTCTATGCGAGGCGTTTTTGGGGGGCGTGGTTTTTTATTAAGTTATTTCTAGTGTTTGTATTTGGATTTTTGGCTTTGGTGTTTGAGAGTTTTAAGTTATATGTTTAGCTAAATGCTTGTTAAAGACATATCACACATTGTAATTTGGATGCAAAACATATTTTTATCACCTCAACACTTATATTAGTATACTATTGTGTATCATTAAACAGAATATTCCTTGAGTCATTTATCAACAGGAGGGGGGAAACAAATCATCAAGAAAACACTTCATTTATCAAAACAATGCAATATAAACAGATTGAATTGTGTTCCCTTATAGTAATCAAATTGACCCCTGTACACTTGTTGACCCCTTACCCAACCTTAAACTTACTCATACCACCAAACCTGTCCCTAACCTACCTGTATCACACCTCAACAGCAGCAAAGGTGTTGTGCATTAACAAAAGCTTTTAGTCATTGTACTGTATAACATCTGTTAAAATTATTTGTAGACTTTCAAGATGTGCATGATCATATGAATTAGAAGTTTAATGACATTTGTAAGCATTTTAATTGACATGAAATGTTAATTATTAGGTCATGCTTAATACATTTATTAGTAAACATTAACAAGCACATTATTTCACATTTCTAGATATGTGAATATATATGAACTAATAATCCATTAAGCTTTACATAATGTTTGTTAATGATTTATTAATGAAAGTTATTATAAAGTGTTATCAAAAAAAGATTAAAAAGCCAGATAGGCCTATATAATCTTCATGTTTACTAAGACATTATTTGGAGATATAGCTTGACAACTGATACAGTAGGATTTTTTTTTTTTTTTTTTTTTTTATTTAGTCTGCTGTACATATTTGAAGATCTCATTGATTTACATTACAAACTATCATCAAACTATCAAACTATCACTTTCATCTTACTTTTTGTCCATAAAAATATGCAATTTGCAAATGTTCTTCTCATTTTGGGCCTCTAAATAAAAGGTATGTTTTCTTCCTAGAGTATGAGCTCCAAAATATATGCAAACTTTTTAATTTGTTTATTTATTTGTCCATTCATACATGCATTAATTTATTTATGTATACATTTATTTATTTTGTCTAAAGCTTCAGTAATGGATATTTAGCAATTTTAGTATGAACTCCAAAACATGCAAACTTTTTTTAAAAAATGTATATTCATTCATTCATTCATTCATTCATTCATTCATTCATTCATTCATTCATTCATTCAGTTATGATTTTGTCTTAAAGCTTTAGCAATGGATGTTTTGCAATTTGCGACTGTTCATTTTTATTTGCTTCTATTTATAAATAAAAGAACATATCAAAAAGTTGTTATTGTTCCTGTGGCTCAGTGGTAGAGCATTGCGTTAGCAGTGCAAAAGGTTGTGGGTTTGATTCCCAGGGAACACACATACTGGTAAAAAAAGAAATGTATAGCCTAAATGTACTGTAAGTCGCTTTGGATAGAAGTGTCTGCTAAATGCGTAAATGTAACTTCAAAAAGGTCAAATGAAATTCTCTGTGGTTCAAAGGTATAAAACAATAAAACATGAGAACTTTCAGGGGAGCAAATACTATTGTCACTACACATTCAGATTCATCCAAAACAAGAGTAAGTATGGTGTTTGAATAGGTGCCTGACAGATCACTGGGGTGGCGTCCCATGGACGACTTCATTTTTCAGAAATAATGTGTCCTGGGACATATTTGGAAGAGAACACTACCATCAAGGATATTCTTGGAGCCTTGAAAGGCACATGCTTATGTATATTTAGTGTATGTGTGGGTTTTGGTGGCTCCTGTCTCCTAAACCTTGGTGATCAGAAGTGACTCTGAGAAAGTCAAGCTCTGTTTTTGGCAAAGAATTGTGTCTGTTGAAGTACTATATATGTGTTTATGAGTAGAATAACACTGACATATGCTATACCCATCTAAAGCTCCCTTTACACTAGCAACCATTAATTCCTGCACATAGGTTTATTCACAACATGATTAAACCCTATGCGAAAGGATATGTATATAACAAGCTTGGTGCCCCGGGAGCAACGAGGTCAGCGACCGGTCTTTTGCAGCAGCACTAATGAGAATTAAATGAAACAAAATGCGCTTCCGTCATCACGATGACCTAATGAGTGGCATGGTACGGTGGGAAAACGCAGCACCTGTGTGATCACGCAAGTGACACTATGCTGAACCCTGTTCGCTAATGCAAACCCACCAAACGGTGCCCCGCGATGAAAGAAAGAGTGGGGAGAAAGAACAAGCTTAATTACCAGAAAATGCAATCAGCGCTAGAGTTCATTTGCAGACAATAGACGGGGCATGGACCTCATTGGGGTTACTCGAAAGGGCCCAGTGGACAATTGGGTCAATGACATCAGATTGCTTGACAAGTCCCCGCAGGGCAGAGGAGAGTTCAAAAACCAGAGCAAAATCGAGAAGTTTGTCGCTGAATCTGTCGGAAAGGGCCTGTCAGGAGTGATTAGCACGCCCTCCAAGCGCCCAAATGATCAAAAGGTCCTGTCCCTAACACACAAACACACACACTGGCCCCCGCCGCTGCAGGTTTAATCTGAATTTGCATGGCTCTGTGTCTCAGCCTTCCTCAGGCATGATATAATTACGGCGATGAGCGCTGCCCCACTGGCTCGGTGCTGTCTGGAGTTGTTTTGTGAGCTGAGTTTGTAGAGTAGTGTCAGTCATAGAGCTGGTGAAGTTTGTCTGCTAACGGTGATTTAGTGCTGTTATCAGTCTGTCAGTTTTCTTTGGCACTCTTTCTTTTTGTCTCTCATGCTGTTGTATGAGTTCTGTAATGTAAGGTGACAGGAGCAACTGTTGAGCTGAACTTGCAGTTGAACTTGCCTGGGTGTGTATGTGGGTATTGTTGGAGACAAAGTTCTTAGGGCTGAGTTTCAGATTTTGGTAACCCTTTATTTTAAGGTTTCCTTGTTACACGTTACATGTACTTACTATTATATTAACAATACATTATGCATAATTACATGCAAGTAACCCTAAACCTAACCATATAGTAAGTACATGTAGTTAATTAATATTACTCAGTAATTAAATGTATAATTACACAATAACAAAGACACCTTAAAATAAAGTAATCCAGATTTTCTACTTAAGGCATCTTTAAATTACTGGTGTTATTGCTGCATTTACATTTTGTGTAAATTAGTTGTTGCATCAGAGAGACCCTTGAACTTTGTGTCATTGTCAGTCAGAATGCATATTGTTTCTTTTTGGCTGTGCATAAAAAATTATTTAAAAATATTAGTGCATGATACATTGTTTTCCTTGCACACTTGAATATCATGTGGAAATATGTTTTTCACACGAAAGAACACAAATGAGAGATTATTATTTTGTGAATCATGAAAATCACCCTGTCCAGACACAATTATGAATCAATGCATGAATCAAAGTTTCAGTAAGATTATAAAAGTTTATAAATAAATAAATAAAAATAATACTTTTGTTTAGCAAGAATACATTATATTCATCAAATGTTTCAGTTAAGATAGTTGTAATGTTACAAAAGATTTATATTTCAAATACTGTTCTTTTGAACTTTCAACAATTCATCAAAGAAAAAATGTAGCATGCTTTCACAAAAATTAAGCATCACATCAATAATAATAAGAAATGTTTCTTGATCAGCAAATCAACACATTAGATTAAAGAATCATGTGACACTGAAGACTGGAGAAATAGCTGCTAGAATTCAGCTTTGCCATCACAATAATTTAATTTTATTAAATTTATTAAAATAGAAAATCTTCATTATTTTTACTTCATTATTAACTGTTACTGCATTTATTACTATTTATTACTATTTATTACTCCATTATTACTGCATTTTTTAAATCAATGAAAGACTTGGTGAGCATACTGTAAGAGATTTATTTCTAAAACATAAAAAAACATCCTATGGACTCAAAACTTCTGAATGGTAATGTATACAGTTGTATCTTTACAAATGTAATTTACAATTTACATAATGCAGAATTATTAATGCATTGCATTAATGAAAATTGTTTTTTTTTTCTTTTCTTTTTCCACATTAAAGTTGGCTACTAGGGTTTAAATGTGCTTAACTTATGAATTTTTGAATCATGTCAAATCACATCAATCAATTGGCCAAAGTCCTTAGAGAAGATCTGCAGCATAATTGAATTCAAATGTATTTGTTTATACAAGAAAAAAATATTCTGTTAACTGTTCATTACATTTGGCCTGTTTGTCTTCTAGTGTATTTTCTCACCCCTTCAGGCATAATTTGACCATTAAGCAGCGACAAAGCCACTATTATTCAGCACCTTGAGTGACTCCATCCATAAACAACTGACGTCAAAAGACCAGACAGTGAGATTACAGCAAAAGCGTTTTTGGCTTGGGACTGAGGGCCAATGTACATAGGGTACATACTGAACTCTCACTGAAAGACCTGTCCCCTTTCATCACTGTCTGTTAAATCTATTGTGGCAGATCAGGGAAGAGTGCAGCCATTCCAACAGGGCACAATTGACCTTGTGTGGCCTTCCCCAGCAGCTGTCACATTGCCACACTGTAATGGAGGCAATTAGCCGCACTGTGTCTGTTACTATCACAGTCCAATATACCGCACATATCCATGCATACATACAGGTACTGCAGACAGGTCTAATGGATGTGTGAAGTTCACACCATCAGAGTAAACTCAGGTGAAGTTCATCACCAGTGTTGCCAAGTCTGTGGTTTTCCCGCAGAATTGGGCTACATTAACACTGTTGCCGCAGATTGTTTTTCATGTCCGGGGGTTGAAGCAACCCCAATATTGTGATATTTAGCCCCTGGAATGCGAATTTTACTGGAGGATCCCCGCCGAAAAACTTTTATTTTACTCCCCGGAATGCGATTTTTACCTGGGAACCCCCCTTGAAACACGATTGGGCTAGTTTTGAGTAGCAATTGGGCAGGTTCTGTTGCGAATACCTGGCAACCCTGTTCATCACATTAACTATGGACATGATCCAAAAGCATCTGACAGGCAGAAAATTTTTAAATACTTTGACTTAATTGTGAACAATCTATTTATTGTTTTATAATTTGAAAGAAACCTCTTTATGGGAAAATCATGCTTGTGCTATGTTTTTATCTAGTACAATGGTGTCATGCGTTAAAGGAATAGTTTACCCAAAAAATGCACCAGGCCATTCAAGATATAGATGAGTTTGTTTCTTATATAATATATAATATATATATTATCATTTAAGTATTTTAACTTTAAACTGTTCCATCTGTTTACTCCATCAAAAAAAGTCCATCTTCTGTCATCCTCTCACATCAAAATCCACCAAAATGTTTGTTTAGAACTGTTTTGGGATGTTTTCACTTAATCGATGCTTGATCTGTGCATATTTCTGTGCATAGATTATGTAAATTTCAACAAACTGAATGTTTTTTAAAGTGCCCCAGTTATGGATTTTTGAAAATTACCTTTCATGCAGTGTGTAACACAGCTCTAAGTGAAAGAAAACATCCTGCAAAGTTTTAAATCTGAAAGTGCACCATATATAAAGAAAAAGAAAGAGTTGACTCTGAATCATTGAAAGGAGTCGTTTTTAAAATGAATCCCAAGCCATTTCATGTTGACGTTAACATGAAACATTAGCAATGGTCTGAATTAAAATGCACATTTATTCTTTGAATTTGAATTACCCCTAACAGGGGCATTTTAATTTTTAACAAACCTGCTGAAATACAATTCCTCTATCCATAATTCATCTTGTCTGAATCAGGAGTGAAATATGTACAGATCAAGCACCGATCACAAGGATTTTTAATGGACACACAAGACATTTATGGACTGGTGTTATGTGGATTACTTGTGGATTATTGTGGTTGTGTTATCAGCAGTTTGGACTCTCATTTTGACAGCACACATTCACTGTGGTGGATCCAATGGTGAGCAAATAACGTAATGCTGAATTTCTCCAGATCTGTTTTGCTTAAGAAACAAACTCATCTACATCTTGAATGGCTTCAGGGTCTGTTCATTTTCAGCAATTTTTTATTTTTGGATGAACTGTTCCTTTAAATCTGTTTTAAGTGTCCAAACACTTTTTGGGCACTTTCAGATTATGTAAATATAAATGCAAATATAGTTTATCAACTATAGGAAAAGAGGGGATTTAAGGACAACTGCAAGTTAAAATTCTTGGCCAGGAATGAAGGAAATTCCTCTCATACTTTCAAGCATGGGTGTGGCATGTGTCATAGGGTATTGTTGCTTGCTTTTCACAAATGACTGTGCAATACTTTCAAAACACAAACATCCACACCTTAACACATCTCAACTCGAAAGCTCTAGCTCACGGTCGCTCATAGCAGAATTCAGCTCTGAATGGTGGTTGGTTAGTTGAAACATGTTGAAACATTCTTCTCTAAATCTGCACAATGACACAGTTCCTCAATATAAAACCCTCTTGACATCAAAGAGGAGTCCGGGACTGAATCACTCCATTATTTAACATCATTGCCATTCACACAATATCTTAATGAATTAAACAGCTTTCAGATAGTTTAACTTTCCTATGCACCCATCATTCAAATGTTTGGGGGTTTTGTGTTTTAAAAGGAAGTCTTCTATACTCAGTTAGGTAACATTTACTGGATCAATAATACAGTGTAAAAAAAAAGTAATATTGTGAAAGATTTATTAAATAACTGTTTTCTATTTTATAAATGTAATATATTTGTGTAGTGCCAAAGTTGAATTTTCATTACTTCGGTATTCAGTGTCACATGATCCTTCAAAAATCATTCTGATAAGCATATTTTACTGTTCAAGAAACATTATTATTATTATTATTATTATCAATGTTAAAAAACAGTTGTGGCTTAATTCTTTTGTGGAAACTGTGATACATTATTTCAGGATTATTTATTGAATACAAAGTTCAAAAGAACATAATTTACTTGAAATAGATTTTCTTACAGAAAAAAACCTTTACTGTCATTTTTGATTAATTAAATGCATTCTTGGTGAAGAAAAATATTAATTTTAATTTGGTTATACACACAGAGAGTTAACAATTCCTGTCATTCTCTTGGTTGTACTACATGATTAATTTATTATTTATTTTCTAAATTTATTGTAATGACAGAAATGAACACAATTTCAATTTCCTTTCTGAAATTTGAAACTAACCCTATTATCATGTTATCAAAGGACAAATAAGGTCGAAATCTTCCTGTTTCTCTTTTTAATAATGTGGTGTATGGTTTACAGCTGGAAGGCAGAATTCTTTGGGACTTTCCATGTTTCAAACATAGCTGAGGTTAATCTCAGAGCACAACTGTGCTAAGAAATGCAATAATTCTGCTTTTTAAATGTATTAATAAACATTCACAACACCTTAGTCTGATTAGATGTCATAGAGAATTTAACACTGATGAAAACTAAACTGTGAGGGATAGACTAACAGTCTTTACAGGCCTACGTCACATTATTTGTACTTCCATCACTCACAGCCTGTCAAAAATGAAATATGGCGTAATATTGAAGCTAAATCATCAAAAGGTCAGAATGAGTATTATTTTGTATCTGGGATTTTCTTGTAATTCACTTGTGAGGTTGTGAAAAACAAACAAAAATTGTATTACATTTACTTTTTAAATATGAAAATTGACATACTGAATATACATTTTAGCTGTTAATAATGTGAATATATTTGTCGTGATATTAAATGACGGCAGTTTCTTGGAGCTCACGCTGTTTTCTAAAGTCACAGTTATGTTTCTCATTGTCATATGTGAAGATTATTACCATATAAAAGACTAAAAAAGTTCATTCAGGAAAAGAAAAAGAACTTCATTCTATATGACCCGATTCTCAAAGAGGCGACGAGGCCTCAGACAGTTATAATAAAGTTGACCCTGTCCTTGTTTTCTATTGTACTCTAGCGGGTCAGTGGGCCACATAATCTCTGCCTTTGATTTAGGCTTTGAGCTCAACATAGCAAGGCTAGACTGAAGTTTAGCAGTTGGAGACTTGCTCGCTCTCGTTCTTTCTCTCTCTCTGTCCTTTTTTGCAGACATAAGCCTATAGGATGGAGCAAGTGTAATCCTGTGTTCTTAAGACCAGCTCACGGCTGTGCTCCTAATTAGAGTGACCGCACACTCACCCCCAGCAGCAAAAACACACTGAGCTCAAGTATTCAAAGGGAACCTGTTTTTACCATTACGCTTGGTGACTGTTGTGATTTTAATATGCTTTCTTTGGTCATAGATTTGCAAGACTTTGTATTATATATTTTAAATGATAATTGCTTTAGCAATACTGTTGTACATTTAAGGTTAAGGTAAAAATAATTATTATTTATAATAATAATAAATAATTATTATTATTAAAATAAAATATACAAATACATATTAAAAAAAGAATGAATGAACTAGAAAGAAGAATGAAGAAAAATGACAAAAACAACCAATACAATTTAAATAACTAAAACTGAAATTAATAAAAATTATTTCAAAATCTCAATGATACTAAAATAAGTCTTTACAGTTTTATTCCTATCTGTATTAAGCTCTTATAGAGGGGCTGGTTCATTTATCAGTTGCCAGATTTATTTAACATTTTATCTAAAAACAAGGTGATTTTTTTTTCTGGTTGTTGACATTATTTTATGATGAAGTGATAAATGGAAACATCCAAAATCCCCTTTGTAAAAACTCTAATATGTCAAATAAATAAATAAGATTTTTGAACTTGGCTTTAGCCAATTATGTGCTTATTTAATTAGGTAAGTAATTAGATAAACATGAACTAAAACTACAAAAATATTATCAATTCTCCATGTGATCAGTCAGTTCGGGAAGTATGGTTTATAAATCTTATATATCTTAAATGGCCAGTTCACCCAGAAATGAAAATTCTGTCATCATTTACTCACCTTCATGTCATTCTGAACCAATTTAGTTGTTGTTGTTTGCATTTGTGTTGCACAGTAAAAAGAAAGTTTTGGAACAACATGAGGGTGAGTAAATGATACCAGAGTTATTTTGGGGTGAACTATCCTTTTAAGTGATCCTGATAGTATCAGCCCTAGACTTTTCACATCTCTTTCCCATTCCATCTCGAGAACTGGATGAACCTCAAATGTGTTTTAATTAGACCTGCAGATGGAGAAACTGAGAGAGAGACAGACAGAGGCAGAGACAGCAAGACTGCTTTAATCAACAGGCCTTCAGGCAGTGCGTGTCTGTTTCACCCAAGTGGAGGAAAAATCCCCTCTGATCTCACTCCCATCATTTCCTTGTTCTCTCACAGCACCTCTTTTCTACCTTTCTCCCCCTTCACTCTTTCTTTCACCACCAAGCCATGAATCTTTTTCAATTTACCACATAATTTTACTGAATGAATGTTTCCCTGCCTTAAAAACAGCATGTCATGCTCGTTCAGTCTGAGTGCATGGACTCTCTGATTTTCCAATTTTCAAAAACAAACTATAATTTGTGTCTTTGTTAATTTAGCTGCAGGATTTAGTGTAGGTAAAATATGTTTTCCTAAAACACTGTCAGAAATTCATCAGTCCAATCTAGTGTATTTTCTTAGAAGTGATAGAATAGATTTATTGTAAATCTATTAAATTTAATTTTAATGAGTAAATTCTGCTTAATGTACTTCTGGTTGCATTTTTGTCTAAGTAAAAAAATAATAATGTTGGAGCTATTATTATTGTTGTGTTTTATAGATGCACGACATTGCTAAAGTGTGTGTGTGTGTGTGTACATGTGCTCAGAAGTCTTAGATTTCAGTTAGATTTAACATATGCCAACTTTTTGACCCTTGCCTGGTCCCTCATTCAACTTTCTTGGTGTTTCCTTCCCTTCCGTTCTTTCTGTCATTCACCCCTGTTATTCATCTCCTTTCTCCTTCCTTCTTTTCCTTTAAACTCCAGTCAAACACACTCTCTTTCTTTCATATGGGCTTTTTCCCAACGTAAATAATTCCTCAATGTCTCTGCAGAGTTGACAGGTTGAGAGACGTGTGTATGAGGTGATGAACTCTTGCTTAACGCTTAGCGAGTCAGATTCAACAGAGGTCAAAGGAGGCTCAGTGCAGATTCAATTTAGATTACCACCACAGGCAGCTATTGTTTTAACTTGAAATAGAACCTGAGTCGTCTGCTGAAAAAAAAAAAGAGACAGAAGTTCAAGGCTATATATCTGTTGTGACAGAAAGTAATTGGTGGTTTCACAAGTGTTTAATATAAGCAACACTGATAAAGTACTTATTCTGATTGCCAAGTATTTGGATATTATTGCGACCTCCTATTTCACAGTGAAGGTGAAAATGTAATTAATTGATTCACTGATGTTTTCATAAGGGTTTTAAAGGCTCATAATCATCTAGTAACCACCTAGAACACATTGCTAAGTAGACATACAGTAGAACACTAGTTGCAAAGGTGTTCTGGGTGTTATTGCTATAGTGTTCCGAATGTTTTTCCACATTTCTATTCAGTTGCAAAGGTGTTTTGAGTGTTTTTACTCATTTCTATGCAGTTGCTGAGGCGTTTGGTGTATTTTAGCACATACGCAGTTAAGCTGTTCTGAGTGTTTGAGTGGTTTCTATAAGGTTGCTTCAGCAGACATCATTCCTATAAAGTTTATTTTAACTAATTTAACTGTTTAACAAACTCAAGCTTTACACTACTGGTCTAAGGTGTGCCATTTTAACTTAGTCCTTCCTTTGTAGCTACTATATGCTTTTCTGACCACCTGCTACTTGGTGAAAAGACCCATTTGAGACCACCAGGGTAACCTGCAGTCAATACGGTTACCTCCCTACACCCGGTGGCTCCTCAACACCCGGTACACAACACTAGTGCGTGAGTGCAACAGTGCGGAACAGAACATCTGATATTTGAGAGAACATTCTTTCGCCTTTTCTTTCTTTATATATCTCACTCCAAATGCGCTTCTCCCCCACCTCTCCTTTTTTCATTCTTTCTTTCTCTCTATGGCACGTTTTCACTCAGTCTCTCAGTGTGGCATCTGACCTATCACACACTTCAGTGCCCCGTTCGGTTTGTGCTCAAAGCGAAGCTGACATGCTATTCAGCATGTTCACATTCTATACATATTAATGCACACTCATGCACTGATGCTAACAAACTAACACACATAATGGCATAGGGGCCAGCTCTCTGTGCCTGTGTGTGGTACTGGGATTAAATCACGTTTTAGGATAAACGTTCCCATATCTGACCTGTCTGTGCTCTGCTTAATTACCTAATTTCATTGCATGCTTCTCT
Source organism: Cyprinus carpio (assembly GCF_018340385.1). NCBI lineage: Eukaryota > Metazoa > Chordata > Actinopteri > Cypriniformes > Cyprinidae > Cyprinus > Cyprinus carpio. The sequence goes on along the minus strand of NC_056613.1, from coordinate 9,550,120 downwards.
CATGCCAAAATCTGCAAAGGCAAAGTCTACGATTGTCTGTTTGTGTGCATATATGTTGCATGCTGGGGCAATTCTGTATCTTTCAGCACCCGATAATTAGTCTGAACTAACATGCTCCCCTGTTGTGTAATGCTAGAGAGACAAGTATGTGTTTGTTATGTCCAATAAATGTATGTTCAAATAAGGAGTCAAAGTCAATTTATTTGCTGATTGTGCAACAGTAGAGCTTCATAGTTTGCATTCAGATGTGTAAAAGATTTAGATTTAGGTATAATTTATATAATAATAGAGGTAAACAGTATAAAAAAAGAGTAAGACTAAAAGGCGATGTAAAGTTGTTTGTAAAAAAAAAGGAATTGGTATAATTTTAGGTGTGAAAATCTTTGAAAATGACAAAAGTAGTATACCTGATGAGTGTGAGTGTGAGTGAGAATGTGAGTAATTTTAACAAAATAAGAGAGATCATACAAAATGCATGTTATTTTTTATTTAGTACTGCCCTGAGTACAATATTTTACATAAAAGATGTTTACATTGAGTCCACAGGACAAAAAAATAAAATAAATAAATAGCTGAAATTATTCAAATAACCGCATTCAAAAGATTGTGAACCCTTGGTTCTTAATACTGCGTGTGGTTATCTGGATGATCCACGACTGTTCTTTGTTTTGTGATGGTTGTTCATGAGTCCCTTGTTTGTTCTGAACAGTTAATTGAGGGACTTAAACACAACTATTAAAAAAGGTTCAAACATTCACTGATGCTCCAGAAGGAAACATGATGCATTAAGAGCCTGGGGGTGAAAACTTTTGAACAGGATAAGGATGTCCACATTTTTCTTATTTTGTAGAAATAATAATATTTTTTTTTCCATTTAGTACTGCCCTTCGGAAGCAACAGAAGATACTTGCATGTTTCAAGGAAAACAAATTAAATATAATTTACCTTGATCTTTAAATTCAAAAAGTTTTCAACCCCACCCCAGGGGTTATTTTAATAATTTCAGCAATTTTTATTTTTATTTTTTTTGTCTTGTGGATTAAATTTAAACATCTTTTATGTAAAATATCTTAATCAGGACAGTATTAAATAAAAAATAACATGCATTTTGTATGATCTCTCCTATTTTGTTAAAATTACATTTTCACAGATTCTGCAAGGCGTTCACAAACTTTCAAGTGGCAATGTATATATATAAATATATATATAAAATGTATTTGTCCCCAGCTGCCCCCTCCACGATTTCATAACTAAAGCCATAGGGTGGGACAGATGTCCATCATCTCAGTCTAACTAAGCGCACTCTGAATAGGCACAGTCTAACCCCCCATCAAGACTAGCCGAGACCAGACTGACCTCTGACCTCTCACTAATTACATACGGCTAAGGCAGTGATGATGGCTCAAATCCAGTATTTTCCAAACAAGACGGTAATGGGGATCTAGGAAGTAGAGACACAAAACATGCTTTTAATGTTCACCGAGAGATAAGTCAGACAGACATGGAAATCATAATGCTTAAATGACAAATGTATACAAACATCTATACAAGCTAATATCCAGCCATAATAAACATTATATACATGATAAAAAACAATACGTTTATGTTTGCATAAAAATACATTTTAAATGCATTTTAAGAAAAAAGAAACAAAAGCCAAAATAATAGATGCTGTTGCTTCAGTGATCAGCCTAGTGAACTAGCTTAAGATTTATTTATTTTAAGAATGTATTCATATTTCTGTCTTAATGCTTTCTAAAGCAGAATATGTAAATAAACAAAGAAGCACAACACAACATAATTGTAATCATAATGAGCTATACTGAATCAATTTCCCAGCATTAAAGTGTGTTTATCACTCCTTATTTTAAAACAAAGAAATGCATCTTCTCAGTTCACTATTTACTCTTTGCATGCAATTTTCATCATTTCTCTTTTAAAATGTCAATTTCCTGTCAACTTCTTTCAGATTTAGTTACAAACAGGCTATGCAGTACAGTAGTACATCAGAGGCCAAAGAACATACGGGTCCAATTCCAAAATATTTATATATTACACTTTATGTATCTCATTTCTATTAATCAAACAGAGCACAAATCTATTCTTATTTGCACCCAGATGACCCTCTCCATCATCTTATAACTTAAAAAAAAAAAAGGTGAAAGTGACATGATATACAGCCAAGTATGGTGACCCATACTCAGAATTCATGCTCTGCATTTAACCCATCCAAAGTGCACACAGCAGTGAACACACACACACCCGGAGCAGTGGGCAGCCATTTATGCTGCGCAATCTGGGGAGCAGTTAGGGGTTCAGTGACTTGCTCAAGGGAACCTCACTCGTGGTATTGCTGGCCCGAGACTCAAACCCACAACCTTAGGGCTAGGAGTCAAACTCTCTAACCATTAGGCCATGACTTCCCTTTAAGGTGTAAGTGCTAAGTTGTTATTTGTGGTTAAATTCTGAATAAAACATTTAACAAACATGCTACATTTTAGAACATGTGCAATGCACTTGGTATCAATTTCCTTTGGGATAAATGAACCAGAATATAAGCCGTTTAACATCTGCTTCTTGACATTTGATTGGCCTGCCAAGAGTTGACACTTCTGGATTTTACAAAATTGTTTTATTTCAGATATGAAAACGTCATGTTATTTACTGAATAAAACAGGATGAGGTCATGTGACTATTTTAAATGTTTGTTACACAATGTAGAATGATGTTTTACAGACTATTCTTTAAATATGAGTAGGCAGTATACAGTGGATAATGAACAGTTAGCAGTACGCTAGTATTCCATTCCGGACATTCCTGATCCTGAGTCACGTTATTTGACAGCTTCTGCATGTCTTGACTGCATCTATGTATATATACACATCATCCTCTTTGCCAAAGAACTTTCATAATCTAACGTGCACACAAGGAAAATAGTTTTAGCATTTTTTTCATTTTCAAAACAACCTTTTATTTTTAATCTCATACTTCTCCTGAGTGTAAACGTATTTCTCAACAGAAAGACATCCGCTATATTGAGTAAACATCAGTTGGATGGTGAAATGTCTGTTGTCTAAATGTCTAGATGTTCATGTGGTGTTCTATGGAAGCGCGACTCTAGCAGCCTCAGCATGCTAGCTCATGCCTGGAAAAGAGTGTTTCTTGCTAAGTGTTTCTTGTGCCCCCTTGTGAGGTGGTGCAAAGTTTTGTTGAGTATTACCACAAATATTGTGTTATATCACCTTTAGAATACTTAATAATGCATTGACGGGAATCCTATGAGGTAAAAATTATTTATTCATTTTAAAATATAAAATATCTGTGGTTCTGTAGTTGCAAAAGAGAGACGGAGACAAACTAGATTGTTTTATAGCCTTTTTTTTTGGTTTGTTTGTTTTTTTTACCCCTAAATAAATATTCTATGTATATATGTTGTATATTGTAGTGTTAGTATATAAATGAACACTATTTATATAACTATATGCCATATATATATATATATATATATATATATATATAAAATTTAATAATAGTATTTATTTATTTGTATATAAATATTAACTTATTTGCTTAGAATTATAATTGCTGACATAACATTGTTTCATGTCTCTGTGAATTAAATTCCTTCTTGTTTATGCTTGTGACTCCTATAGTTAACCCTTTTAGCCCTTATTGATTGATTAGTTATCTCTATTCTCTCCTTTCCATCTTGGACCACAACCTTTTGTCCTAAAAAAAAGTTCAGTTGACCGATTAAGCTAATTTTGCAAATGTTTAATTGCATTAAATTGGGGGGGTTCGTATCAGCAGATTTTATCTATGCAGAAGTCAAGACATCAGCTATTCCTGTGGAGCTCTCTACAGGCCGCGGTGCACACTTAGACAATCACACAGATCTGAATGAGAATCAATCCCACAATCCCACCCTCCACAATGACCAACCAATTAACCCTCAGTAAATATTTACCACGACTGAGACCAGAAGCCCCTTAACTACCAGCTGTGGGTGAGAAACCCCTCAAAAAAAGCTGAGGCGGTGTGTGTGAGAATGTCGAATGATTATCAGCTCACTCAACTCCTGCCATGTTAAGACAAGATAAGTACGCTTAGCTTTAACTCTGCTGAAGGACGCTGCAGATTACATAGAAGAAGCACTGAATAAAACAACACACTTTTCCAGCTAATTTGGGTGTCGGTGTCATCGATAATAATTTGTGATAAAGATAAAAACAAAGCAAAAAATTACAGTCTAGAAAATTTCCCTAAAACAGTTCAATGGTTGTCAGACCACATCATCTGCAAAAGATAATTGGTTTGTGGAAATAATCCTGTCAGACTTCATCCTCCGCCCTTTTGAAATCCAGATCCGTACAGCACAACAGCCGTACCAGTGACAGCAGTTCCGCAATCGTGTTTTCATTCAAACTTACACAAACAATCCGTGACAAGTGCACTGTTTAAATAGTCAGCCCTCACCAGAATATGCCATTATCTTCTGTTGTTCCTGAGGTCATAAACTCTGAGCTTCAAGTTCACACTCATCGGAGACTAATTACCATCATGGCATGGGTCTGTAAGAGAAGATCGTCAGAATCGTGCAGTGCGGTGGTAGAAGGAAACAGGCCTTGGGGCAGGCATGAGTAGTGTCGTGTAACTGCTTGTAATTAGTGTAATTAAAGGCAGTGGTGTCTTTAGTGAGAGCAGAGGTTAGAGTCAGGTACGCACAGGGATGGAGGGGAGGGGGTGAGGATGTTTTTGAAATTCAGTCGACCACAAAGCTGTGGAAACACTGGTACTGTGCCAAATGACAACACTGTCTGGAGCTTAATGCGTGTGCGTGGGGGTGGACTGTTCGCCCGTGGGGGTTGTGTATACAGCATATCGAATATAATCATCAAAGGTGTTTTTTAAATCACTGCTTTGTTGTCACAGTTTATTTTAGCAACATATGCTCAGCTATGCGTTAACACCAATGATGCAACAGTTGCCAAATAGTTACGCATTTTTCTATGCCAGGAAAAATCTCTGTTTTTTTTTTTTTAATGTATATCTCTCTGACCAAATATTACATAAATAAAATAAAAAATCTAAGCAGAATCTAGTGATGCAAACTGTGTTGGGTGTCTTTGTCAGTGTTTTCTGGGTGAGCATGTTATGCTTGTTGCTCTGGTAGGTTTTACTCAAGCTCTGCTGATGTAAGGAACCTTAATTTTGATGACTTGAGGATACCTGTTGTTAAGAGAGAGACGCCTAGCAAGGAACCGGGGTCAAGGGGCAAGGGTTATTGGGGTGAGGACAGAGAAATGAATGATACGGAAAGATTGATGAGGTTATTCTGCTGATGTAACACATTTAATGATTGTTTTCCAGTGTATGTGTATGTTGGAGATTGATAGAAATGGAAAGAAATCAGGGGGAAAAGGCTTTTAGATGCAGCAAAGTATGTTGCAAGAATTCTTTTCACAAAGAACAAATTTTCACTGTACTAAAAATGATGGCATATTGAACATTAGATCAATTAGATTAATTCTACATACATTTTTTCCTTAAAAAAAAAACTATAATTAATGGGCTAAAAAAAAAAAAAAAAAAAAATTACTGACTCGACAACCTAAATGAATTTTGGTTACTACTATTCAGAAGTTATTTTGAAAAGAGTCTCTTATTCTCACTAATGCAGCATTTATTTAACCAAAAATACAGTAAAAAGAGTAAAACTGTTGCTGTTATTATTACAGTTTAAAATAACAGTTTTCTATTTTTATATATTTTTTAAATTTGACATTTTCAGCAGCCAATACTCCAGTCTTCAGTGTCACACAATCCTTCAGAAATCATTCTAATATAATGATTTGGTGCTCAAGAAACTTTTCTAATTATAATTAATGCTGAAAACTGATGTGCTGCTTAATATTTTTATGGAAAGCATGATACATTTTTTTTAAAAAAAATACATAATATATGTCTTTATTGCCACTTTTGATCAATTTATTGCATCCTTGCTACTTCTGAAGTGCAATGTATAATGCAACTTCAGATCTATTAGGTGGAATCTAGATTCCATATATTATTATTATTATTATTTTCTCTAAAAACCTATATTGGCCTGATTATTTTAGAACTATTCACCGTGCCACATCTTTCTGACCACCACCTCACTCTTGACATGACCAGGCCTTTACTCTCCAGCTTAGGTTCCTCTTTCTTTCTCTCTCTCCCTCACTCCATCAGTCTTCCAGCAAACAGAAGCGGTGTCACTTAAATTCTGTCAAACGTCTCTCTTTACACAAGCTCAATTTCTAATCCAATTCTAACAGACAAACACAAACTTTCACACTCATCACAGATTAAGTCAGGAGGGTTAAATACCCTTCAGTTTGGTTAGCCTAATGAGCATATAGCAGTTTATCTGGGAGTATAATGAACCCCCTGCTGCTCCAGTACCAACAGGAGTTTCATCTCACTGATAAGACATTTGACACCAGAATGAGCTAAAGGTACTGTTTTGCTGTACACACGATTTCAGTAAACCCTTTCCAAATCTCAAGTCTAACATTAACATTCTTAGGTTTAAGATCTTATAGATCTATAGGATTATATGCACAGAGATGAAGTATTTTTACATAGTCAAGCTACTGTTTCAAAGTTTTGATCATGTGGACAGTTTAGAGGCTTTAGAGATGTGTGTATCAAATAGGATACAGTAGGCATTACAGGGTTAATATACATCAAATCATCACCTATAAGCCTGTATGACTCAGTATATTACACACAATGTTCCAGTTTCCCTTCTGTTATGCTCATTTATAACTAGCATGGTGAGTGTAATCATAGCATACAGCTTCTATAAACAAACACACGTATTGCTATGACCTTAACCCTAGTAACGCCTGATGAAGACTGTATAGTCTGAGCCGGAGGCTTAAGCATTGAGACAGTCAGGCATTAAATGCTGGCACACCCCGGCACACCTGTCTAACTGATAGCGGGCCTCTCGCGGACAGTTCATGAGAACTGTGGTTTTTAGGCGAGAGGAGATATACATCAGGTCTTGTTTGCTATGAAGCAGTACAGGTGATAGGTATAGTTTCTCACCTGAGTGGCCTGCCGTTGAATAGGGCACTAGACATGTCTATAGGGCTTGACACCTTTGGCAATGCTAGTGATACTCTCACAGGTGCTCATACACACAGAATCACTGCGTGTTCATTTACACATAATCATTGATGGCTGTGGATGGGTGGAGTAGAGAGCAATCACTGCGTGTTCATTTACACATGCATGTGTGTCTGTGGATGGGTGGAGTGGAAAGATGTTCTTGCTGGTCATTGTTCACTTGCAAGATTGACAGGTGTATATTGTACCATATTGAGACCTAAAACACACATACACACACACGAGGTCACCAACGCACCTTTTAACCCTCCGCTAAGGTGTCAATCATTTTGAATCAGGCCGGTCTGGGACTGGGCCCTCCAGTCGACCCCCAGCTGAAAAAAGCCCGCCCTCCATCTGCCCCCCAATGGAGTGTGATTGACAGCTTGACTATGAGGATTGATGGTGTATTGAGAGACCCCCTCCTTCCTCTGCTTTGCCCTGTCAGTGCACCAGGCGCTTGGTACATCAATGCTAAAGTAGTTAGCCAGCGGTAGTCATATTTCTCAGTCTGGGAGTTCCCTGAGTCTGAATAACTGCCATAAATCATACTGAGTGACACTGACACAGAGAATAAAAGCCGGCCTGCCACACTCTCAGACTGTATGCCATTTAACCAGGGAAAAGAAGTTGTGTAAAGCTCTCTGAACTTTTACATCCCCTCACTCTATCTATCCTCAAATTATAGCATATTATTCTTTCTTCTTCAAAGAAAAAGTTCTACCTAAATCATTTACTCACCCTAATGTCATTCCAAACCCATAAGACTTATATCTTACATTAAACACAAAAGGTGATTTTGTTGAAGAATACGACCAGTCTTTGAAATATAATGAAAGTGAATGGGTTTGTCAAGCTCTAAGATGATAGACAAAACAAAACAAAACAAAAAACAGAAAGATATGATATAATTGGTCCATATGACTCACAATCTATATTCCAAGTCTTATGAAGTCACAAAATTGATCTGTTTCTTGAGTTTGGATTCAATTTTCCAATCAAAACCATAAACAATGCAGTTGAAGGAAAGATTATCAGGGATGATGTTTGTCACAGAAAGTTATCGCATTCAGCTTCAGGAGACTGGCGTTTTTATTGTGCTTTTGTATCCTTTTTGAAGTTTGAAGAATTTCACTTTGTCATTAATATGTTCCTCTTGCTGTTTTACAGAATAAATAAAGTCATGCAGGTTTGAAACATTGTGTGGGTGAGTAAATAATGGCAGAATTTTCACTGTGCAGTAAATGAATCCTTTAACTAAAAAGAAAGTAAGTGTGAGTGAGAGTGAGAGGAATGTGTTGAATGGGTGTGTGTGACCCCCCACTGAGTGTTTCTCTTTTAAATGTATATCTTGCAGTAATTGTTTTGTCGGTTTTTAAATAGCTTTTGAGCTTCTGTCTGAATAGGGCGACTGAGTCAGCAGGGTTTTTGGGAGCCCGACCTATCTGCGCTGCTAAAGGTTTGGTAGCTAAGGGGAGTACCGGGAATCTCATGCAATGACAGACAGGGAGTGGAGTCTTCCTTTCAGAATAACATTCACTCAGCACAGTGAAACTTAGGTCAGCCGTTAGAATAGATTATGAAAGTGAAAGTCGTGACATTTGTCAAGTATTGTAACCCATACTCGAAATTGGTGCTCTGCATTTAACCCATCCAAGTGCACACACACAGCAGTGAGAAGTGACGAACACACCGTGAACACACACCCGGAGCAGTGGGCAGCTATATCCAGCGTGCGGGGAGCAACTGGGGGTTCAGTGCCTTGCTCAAGGGCACTTCAGCCATGGTATTGAGGGTGGAAGAGAGCGGTAATTCATTCACTCCTTCCCACCTACAACTCCTGCCAGCACCGAGACTCGAACCTGCAACCTTCTGGTTACAAGTCCAAGTCTCTAACCATTAGGCCACAGCTGCCCCCAGATCAGATGTAGTCTAAACTGTAGCTATCTGAGAGTTTGGAGAAGAGCAAATGTCAGTGCAATGTCTGGATTTTTTTTATTCAAGATTTTAGGTTACAGTTATCTATAATATAATCATTGCAGTTAATAGTTTTCACCATCTGTTTAAGTTTAATTTGTTACTAACTGCATGATATGTACTGTGCATTTCTGCTCCTAAATATAATGTAGAAACTTAATATTTTCTGTAAAGCTGCTTTGCAATGATTGGTATCGTGAAAAGTGCTACAAATAAACTTGAATTGAATTGAACTGAAATGAACTACCATGGAAAACTTTGGGGTCAGAAAGATATAACTTTTTTCTTTTGTTTTCTTTTCATTTTAACTTCTTTTTGTTGAAAACAATATGAAATGTTTCTTGAGCACCAAATCAACATATTAGAATAATTTCTGGAGGATCATGTGACACTGAAGGCTGAAGTAATGCCTGCTAAAAAAATCAACCTTTACTTTTTAAAATATAATAAAATAGAAAAGTGTAATAATATTTCACAGTGTTACTGTTTTTGCTATTTTGATCAAATAAATGCAGACTTGGTGAGCATAAGAGACTTCTTTCAAAAATAAAAAAAATCTTACTGACCCTAAACTTCTGAACAGTAATGTGTATTTTTAAAAATTTGATCTTTCATTTATTTATCTTGCTATAGGGTTCTTTAGAACTTAATGCTTCATTCAGGTTCTTCTAATTGGCATATCAGTTTTTGGATTTTTCTAAAGAACTCCTGATAAGTACCATAAGGACTACAATAAAAAAGTTTTTTGTTGAACTTTAAAAACACTCTCCTGTGACATCAGAATGCAAAACACCGTTTGGTTCTAATTGGAACCCAAGGCTGATCAGTCCATGAATCAATGAAACTAAGTGCCTCTTTCTCCGCTGTGTTCATTCTCTATGCCACAAATGTGAATATAATGGATCAGTCAAAGCATGCTTAAGGATTTTACAGAGAGCATCTGAATGTGGCTGATGGATTAGCTCCATGTGGAATGGCCCTTCATCCTCAGATCCGAGATGCTGATCTGCCTTCGATTGACCGAAGAAGCTCATTCATCTGTCTCTGTAACAGGGGGCCACATGTGTGTAATGTGAGTTTGAATGTGAAAGGACAGCAGATAAATCCAGTTAGCTGTGATTAGATTACACTAGGCTAGAATGAATGGGATCAGTTGGAGAGGTGACAGAGAAAGGGGGGTAAAACCACACAGATCCCTTTAACTCAATCCATTAGAGTACAACGACATATTCATTAAGTCAGGCCAGCCCAGGACTGAGGTTTAAAATGAGCTGTGGTCCCCCCTCCCACTGCTTTTCCTTTAAAAACTTCCTTCCTTTTCTCTTTCATATTGATGATCATGGAGAGGGCTTAAAGGTAACCACGGTGGGGGTTTTGTGTGTGTGTGTGTGTGTGTGTGTGTGTGTGTGTGTGTGTGCGTGTGTGCATGTGTGTGTGTACCTTTCTATTGGTTTTTTCCTGACTTTTACAAATCCAATACAGAGTTTTCTCTCTGGCCAATAAGGGCACTTTAAAATGGCCTAATTTTTTCCCATGAATTAAAAGTCATTTGCAGTCATTTTGTAAACATTAACGGGTTCAACTAATCTTGCCTGTTGGTGATTCTTAAGGTAAATCTGTTATATTGTCTGATGTCATGTTAAAAAAGGATATCTCAGGTGTGTTCAGTTTAATAGAGATCTTTTGTCTAAACAATAATTGGTTGTGTTAAAGCTCTTTTTTCAGACATGCAATTAAAAAATTACCGGAGGAATAATACCAGAAGGAATTTACACTTCTTAACTTATTGTACATTTTAAGTAGAGATTTTAAAATGATTTGGAGGGTTTAACTAAACTGAGTTCTTTATTGCAGTCCAGGCCTGTCATTCACCACAGGAAACTCCTGTCAGCGGGGAGGCGGGATGTTGAGTGATTGGCGTTTTGGGCATCCAGACAACTTCCTCTCATCGGAGGAAGAACATTAAAATGTCTGGGTCAAAATAACCTGCCTTTCTAATGTCCTCTTTAACCTCTACCTGCTTTCGAGACAATACCTTTCCATGAGTTTCTCTAGAAAAGTGATCTACAGATATATTACAGATATTGTTTAATTACTTACAGATTATATAATGTGTATACTTGTATATAAATCCATACACACATATTAAATTTAATCTCATTTCCTATATTATCTATTATATTTACATACTTAATGTGAAAAAAAAAAACAATAATGGAAGTTATTTGACATTTCTGCGCTTTTACAATTGAATTATTTCAGTACCAGCTTTGAGCCAAGGTGCTGCATGTTTGGATTTAACTTTCAGTAAGTCTGTCTGTACAAAGACAGACAGAAGGACAGAAAGCGAGGTGCATAGGTAAAGTAGGCTGAAGTGTAGTGGGGTTGGACAGACATCAAATTCACACCCGTCAGAAGTACATTCCAGACAGTGTGTGTCTGTGCAGATTTGTCTGTGTGATATATTCTTGGGTACCACCTACTGTAGCTAAGGGTGAATGTTCAGACAGCTGGAACATAAGACATTCCGACAATGTATTTCCTCTTATATATGATAAGTGTGTGTGTATATGTGTGTGTTTCCCATTTTCAAGTCAAGCTATGATATGTGATCTGCTTGGGAGTATAAATCAAGTCCCTTCTTTCTGACAGATACACACATACTGACACAGTGGTGCTCAACGGGAGGGTCAGGTCTTTTCTGAAAAAAAAAAAAAATGTAAATATTAGATCCCCAATAACCATGAACACACCACACTGACTCCAGTTCTGAAGCAAAAGCAGTTGAGAACCACCAATCTAACACACACGCACAGCCTAAAACCTTTTTGACCTTAGGCCTGAAGACACAGCAAGAGCAGGTGAGTAGAGAGAACAGATAGCTTTAATGGATTCAGTTTTTTTTTTTTTTTTACTAAAACACCTTTTGAAAGCAAGCTTAAAAAACCATTTGAGGGCCTTTTAAAGTCTTTGTCCTCCTCTTTCCTCTCTTCTATCCCTCTGTCTGTCTATCCTTTTTGTACTGAGGTGCATTTGACCTCTTAATCACTGCCTGAGGTGAGCTCCACATGGCTAATGGATCTTTTTCTCTCGCTCACACACACACACACACACACATAGATTGTTGGTGTCTAAGAGTGTAAACAGGGCGCCTCTTCAAATTGCCATTGAAGAGTGTGAGAAGAGAGGGAGATCCTATCCTGGAGCACTGCGACCATGTCATTTTGACCTCAGGAAAAGAAAAGTGTCTTCCTGATGTTAAAATCTCTAGAAATTCCTTTATAATGGATGCATATGTGTTAATTCCACAAAAATACTAAGCAGCACAACTGTTTTCAAATGTTTCTTGAGCACCAAATCAGCATATTAGGATGATTTATCATGAGACACTGAGGACTGGAGTAATGGCTCCTGAGAAATTAGCTTTGCCTTCACAGGAATACATTAAAATGTTAAATATATTTAAATAGAAAACAGTTATTTATAATTGTAATAATATAAAAAATATTTTTTTACTGTGTTTTCAAAACTTTAATATATATATATATATATTTTGTAATTTTATTTGTATTTGTAATAATATTATATATATATATATATATATATTAATAATATTAAAAATATTTTTTTACTGTGTTTTCTAAACTTTATCTTATTTGATAATTAGCCTAATAAGCAAAATTATGTACAGTCAGCTGGTTATCATCGCAAAAGGAATCATTTCAAGGTAATAGAAGACCTGATCACCCAGGTTTAGTTTACTAGATTTTGAATAATTAAACTTTCAACTATTCAGTATTCTCGCAAAAACATGAATCGCGGTATTGTTAATACCGTGTCACTATAGCGGCGGGAGGAAGTGTAGGCCTCAGGGGTCAGCATGTGAGGTCACGGAGCGACACCCAGAACAGAACCTGATACCCGCTCAGCGTCACACCCCTCTGACAGATAAGGAAGTGAGTCGGGTGGTCAGAAGTTGGTACACATCTAAAAACCTCCATCGTGGCCCCAGGGGCTCAATGCGCTTCCCTCAATTCACACGTATACATACAGTGAGATTAAACAGTCTGGGGTTCAAAATCTAATTGAAACCTGAAAAAGTTTTAGGATTTTGAACATTTTAAAACAAAGAAACATTAAGACATTTAATGAATAATAATGTTCCAGATCCTGCACTGTTTTAGGTCACTAATAAAATATGTATAATTGTGCCACTGATCATGTGACTCTATGTACAGACAGTCAGATGAATTTTGGATCATCTCAAATCAAACTAGAGAACATGATCATCAGCTTTTACCCAAACTTGTGAGTTTGAGTGTTTCTGTCATTTAACCAAAAGAGGGACTAAATTCTAAGACATTTCAAATTCATGTTATTTTATTTATTTTTTTCAGCTCAACTTCTCACTTAAATCATTATGCTTATTAGGAAAATTTACAATTTTGGATAGAATTGTAGACTTTTTCAGACTTTGGACCCAGCAATATATCCAACTTGGTATACCGTCCTCTTTTTATCTCAAACACACACACACAGTGATGACAGACAGCGTCTGAGAGGAGGGAAAAACCCTTAAGAATCAAAGCAGGACATCCCGGAGACGAGTATGCATCTGTGTCTCTTTGTGTGTGTGTGTGTGTGTGAGACACACAAGGGTGTTTGGGGACTACCGTGTTGAAAGATTTCTGCAAGTGAAAAAATATTGTCTTCGATTTCTCTTTCTTTCTTTTTCAGTGTTCTTTATCTTTCATTAATAGTCCTTTGTAGTCTTAATAATTCTCTCACTGCATTCTGTTTAGTTATCATACACCTTTATTATAGCATCTGATGGAGCCTGTTCACACTGAGGGGTGTCTCTGTGTTCAACAGGAAGGGTTTTTTGTACCGTTGACAGATGAGGCTGTACCTCTGATCATCGGCCGAGACACTTTCTCTCCCCCTGACCCCTCCACTGAGTCCAGAAGCTGCGGCCGGGAGCTGATGATTGAGCAGCATTAGACAGCGAGGGATAAGGTGACCACTTAAAACGCAGTTGTGTGTGTCTCCTTCTGCATATATCTGTGTTGGTGAGAATTTGTGTGTGCGCTTCTAGATTCCACAGAAACACTATATGGTTTGCCCCTAAGATTCCACATCAGTGAAGTTGTACTTCACTGGAGTTTAGCTTGATCTCCATATGTGCTTTGTTGTCTGTGTTTGACCTAGCTTTACTATATGAAAAATATTACTAGAAACTAGCTAAACTGAAGGTTTAACTAAAGAGAAAATAGCCTATATTTACTTCTGAAAATCCCAAATGGTTGCATGTTTGAAGTCGCAATGAAATGGAAGTAGCAAAAGATCTTTTCTTCCATATTGTGACGTACATCAGAGTAAAACAGGTTTTTAAAAAAAAAAAGGTAGGGCAGACACTTGGTTTTGACTGAATGCGAGTTTGCAGTTGATTGTAAGAAACAGATGGGGTTTAAGTGGAATCAGTGATTGGAGAAGTCTGGCAAATGAGAATCATAACATTTTTAATTAATAATTATGATGTTTATGCACAGATTAATCATTCACAATAAAACCTATAACATGTTTTTAAAAAATAGATGGAGGAATTTTCATTTCACGCCAAATTTAAGGTTTCACTAGGGTTAGTCTGTAAGTTACATTTTCATGAAAAACTCTCCATCATGATCATTGGGGGTGTGGGCTGTTGCTACAGGGTTACTCTGAGTTTTCGTGCATTACTATGTGGTTGCTAGGGTATTTTGAGTAGTTGCTGAGTGATTGTTTACTAGCAAAGAGAGCCTCCAAGTCTGTGTGATTCTCTGATACTTTGATATGCCTAGGGTCTTTACTTTAATATACGTTTATGGCATTTTTGTCGTTTTACCATCTGCCAGGTGAAAAGATACTTAAAAAATAGAAATAGTCTTTTTTAAAAGTATAATCCCAGAATTTGAGATTTTATCTATATGCACAATAGACAACGATTTTAGAAAGGTGTGTGTGTGTGTGTGTGTGTGTGTGTGTGTGTGTGTAGGTAGGTTATATCTGTCATTAAGAGCAAGTCTGAACAAAAAAAGGGACATTTTTAGCACATCACCTAAACAGCCACTGTAAAATGATCCTCCAAATGTATGTCATTACACACAGTTGATCAAAGACAATTGTGATATCAAAGAGCATTGTCATTTAGGGCAACCCTCTTTGTGTGTGTGTTTTAGCTAGGGGAAAAATCAACAAAACAATATTATTGCCTTAGTCAACATCAACAGTTTCAGGTTTCATTAATTATGATAATTTCATAAAGGTAAAATTCTATTCTAATTTATCTGGAGTTGTGATGTGGTTTTGGTGACTTGTTTGATGATGTCATCCTTTGGCATCTTACAAGTGATGGGTAAGTGCTCAGAAAAGTATTTACATAAAAATATTTACATATGCTTTAGCAATTTTGTAAGATTGATATGTATGGAAAAGTATCCATCAAATTATGGCAAATAAAACATAAAAATAAGATCAAAGTATTTATTAGAACTGAGAAGAAGAACAATTACTATAAAAATTAATATAAAATGCAACAGGGTTCCTTTGGCCTTTGCCAAATGATTAATCTTGTATTTGGCACATCTGGAATAAGAATGGTGAATTATCATGACTTTCATTATTTATGTACGTATCTGAACATGAATAGAAATATTTCTGGATATTCTGAAAATAGTAAAAACTACAGATGTTTCAATCTCTGGTTTAAATCTATGCATTAAGGGAAAACGAATTACTCATGAATCACTGATCCTTAAGTGTTTTATTATATAGTGCCTCTGAATGTTTATGTTTGTTGGTGTGCATGTATGTGAGAGGAGACCTGGCCATGAGTGTTTGACTATATGACAAGTCCATGCCTGTCTTTAACCTGACTTCGAGCTTTAGCTGGTATTCTGAGTCTCTGTTGTTAAAATTAATAACGGGATTTGTTCAACCACCCCAGACAGGGATGGTTGTCTTCTGTGCCTCTCTATCTCCTGCCCTTTCTCACTCTGACCTGAAATTATTTAAGAAAGACAAATGCAAACTAGCCAACTTGCACTCTTTGTGTGTGTGTGTGTGTGTGTGTTTGTGTGTGTGTGTGTGTGTGTGTGTGTGTGTGTGTGTCTATAAGTTTTTTATTTTTTTTTTATTTACTGAAATGCAAACTTTTTTTAGACCAATATACAAGTTGCAGTGACTGTGTTCTTATACAATAACAAATCGGCAAGCTTTGATGATTGCAGCCAGAGATACCAGAGCATGAGCGAATGAATTCTAGCACAATTTTAAAACTCTAATAGCCTAATAATAGATATTATTTGTAAGAATCTCAGTGAAAATTGAGCCGCATCCTGATAATTATAGCTTTTAAAAAGTGTGAACCTTTAGACTGTGTATTCAGCGCAGTCTGACCATAATTCAGGATTCGAATTATCTTTAAAAATTAGATTAAAAGTCACACTGCTATAAATATACATTCTAGAAGAAAAATGCTTGAACAATTATAGCAACGATCGTTGTCTGTATCGGACAGTATACATAATACAAATTAGCCTACATTATTTAACACATTTTTATAGATTTAAACATCACAAATATAATACAAAAAACATTAGTTTTAAAATAAGTTAATTGTTCTCGGAGTAACAAAATCAAATAAAAAATGCGCGCATAGACGAAAGTTAAACGATTGGGTTGAGAAACTTACTGATTTTTAAAAGTCGGCCCAAGTAATCCAGAGTCGCTTTAAATACATTGTCGTAAAGTAAAGAACTTTTATTTTTATCGTCTAAACAGTTGTCTCGCATCTTTTGTTACATGCAGCTTCTCTGTAAACACATATAATCATGTTATTTTTGATAGTCTGAAAATAATTCTATCTGACATAATTAAAAGAATAACATAAAACATTTTTTACATAAAACATTTAGGTGTAGCCATTATTGAATGCTTGCCCAAAAAGCCATGCATGAAAATTATGACAAGTGGATCGAAAGGAATTCCACTGAGGAAATAAGTAAACCAATAAGTAAAACCCCTACAATCTCTTTCTTTCTCTCTCTCTCTCTTACCGAATCCCTCTGTGGAACCTACGATCTCAAACGTTTCCCATCCCCTGTGATCTATCCACGACCTCTTCAACTATTAGAGAAAAAACTGCTCACACGTCACTGGTGAAGGTGGATCATAACATGTGCCAATACCTATAAAGCTAGAGCGCGCGAGATGCACAGAAGACAAATAGTTCACCTAAGAGATTCTCGAAGTTTCACTGGATATCTTCGGTATGATTTTACAATCTTGTTGAGGTGAGTACACACTCATTGTCTGTCTCTGTTTCATTTGTAATGTCATTATTAGCTCTGTTATGAAGATAATGTTCTTTTAGATTACTGATTGCATGTTTTAGCCACAGATCTGGGAGACAGATTTTTGTTACACCCTTAAAAATCAAGTATTTGAACTGATTTTAAGGTATAAGAACCATCTTATAAAGAGTGTTTTTTTATGCATATGATACTTCGGAGATTTAAATCTCTTAATGTTTCACTATGTTCTTCAGATAAGAATAAAAAAAATGGATTAACAGAACTGAACTGAAGAATTAATGTAGGCTAGTTTGATGTTAAATACTCTATATTATGATGTTTTTAAGAATTTATGAGTTTTACTTACTCGGAAGTGTTTATAAGCAGAGTGGTCTTCTGTATTAAGCAAAAATGTGTGCTCGTTTCCAAAATTCTCATAATCTCAAGTTCAGTTGGAATCTGATTTACAGTCGGAGTGGGTGAGAGCAGGGCTGTCCAAGGGGTTGCACCCCAAGAAAAGGTGGATAAACTCGGATGAAAGGCATGCCAGCGCATGCAACTTGTAAAAGTGTTTGGAATAGTTATCAGCTTCTGCACTTCTCTGGGAAGCTGGAGAGACTGACAGCACGATAGATCTGCTCTCTTCATAAAGCCCATGTTAGACCCGTGTAATGTCCTGTTCTTATTCCATTCCTAGATATCCAATGAGCGCGTAAAGGGATCTTCTTGCGTGTTACACAACTTTTGGAGGCGCTCCATCAAGAAGAAATCATCATTGGAACAACACGCACAGGCGCACGTGGATTCTTTCTTTTTTGGCTTTGTTCAACGCTGGAGATGTTCGGGCACGATATCTGCCTCGTGTCCGCGTTGCTGGCGGCTGCCGGTGCTGTCTTACCGGCTCTGCTGCTGCTTGTGGTTTCGCGGCTGCTGTGGGAGCTCAGGTGGAGCATCACCCGGGATCGGACGTGTAAACTCCCACTCCCGCAGGGCTCCATGGGCTGGCCGCTGGTCGGAGAAACTTTTCACTGGCTTTTCCAGGTAAGACTTGAGCATATAAATAAAATTCTAGATTACTCTGTTTCTCTCAATTCTTTTTGCTCTTATTTATGATTTATCGATCATGGATTTCATGCACTAGCCTATATTGTAATTTTATATTATTAACGTGCATTAGAAGCAAAATAAATAAATAAATAAATAAAACGAATGAATGAATGAATATAAGTATGATTTAGTTATTTAACAAGGTAAATATAGGCCTAAGTAAAATACTGTTAAAATTAGTTCTCGAATTATTTCGGCGGGGTCATTGTTAAAAAATAAAATGGAATAAAAAAAAAATAAATAAATGAATACAAAATGAAAAAATAAATAAATAAATAGTAGGCTAATTTTATTTATTCGTTCGTTTTACGAAAAACGTAAGTGTATTTGGCGCCCCCAGCGCATTTAACTATCAACAATGCGTTTTAAACAAAATACTGACTTTTCTGATATATATCGTGTAGCTCTATAATAGCTTTAGAAATAATGTCAGTAGGCTACTTACGTTTTATCGATGCACCGTACTTGCAGCGATCAATCACGTGTTGATATGGTTACCTCTGTAACCAAATCCGGGTTCTTTACAGTCATAAACATTAAGGCTAGTGCACTCTGACTCACTTGTGAAACGTAGCTATGAAAATTATACATGAAGGCCCCGGTTAAAATTATGTAGTAGGTAAAAAGTATTAAACGACATATGCTAACTTATGAGGAAAAAATAGAATTCCTTTGCAAACCACCACATTTACGCTATTTAGATTTTATATAGGGCCTAACTTAATTATTTTATCTTATCATTTATGTAGATTAGAGTGATCTATGTTGCATTTTATGTTATTTTGCTAATGTTTTTGCATTACTTTTAGTGCAATGTTTAATGCTTTCTCAAAGGAATATGATGCATATATGAGCCAGTTCCTCTGCTGGCCTGATGTGCAAAATCCACAAGGGGAATTATTCCCTGCATGTGTGAACTTGATGAGGGTGTAATTCTTCACTGTGGTAAAAACAGACGCTTTCACCTTGAATCCATAGCAGAGTGGCAGAACTGATCAATCCATTTCAGAATATGCATTCAATCAATTAATCAATCAATCAATCAATAATATAAATAAATATTACAATATGTAGGCCTGAAAAGTTTATAAAATAGTATGGGAAATTTATATGGAAATATCTTTAGTATGGATATTTTAAAAAATCCTTATTGTCATAACAACTGGAAAAGTCTTAGGGAAGTAGTGGGGACTTGGGGTATTGCGTCGATCTAAAAGGTTTGCCATGAAACTCTTGTTTTGTAACAGGGATCCAGCTTTCACATCTCCAGACGCGAGAAACATGGAAATGTTTTCAAAACTCACCTTTTGGGCAAACCCCTCATCCGAGTGACCGGTCCAGAAAACATCCGTAAGATTCTGCTGGGTGAACACACGCTGGTGTGCACGCAGTGGCCCCAGAGCACACGCATCATCCTGGGGCCCAACACTCTGGTAAACTCAGTTGGTGACCTGCACAAGAGGAAGAGAAAAGTAAGTGTATCTGAAAGGCATGCACCCTGGAAGACGTTTCAGTAAAAAAGGCATCTGATCGAAAGGATTAACCCATTAATTGTTTTATTTCTCCTAAATATCCTTGTAAAGATGAATGCTCACAAAAAAATGAATCTTTCATTTCCAGCCGTTAATGTTGCAATGAATAGCTCAGCATTTGATCAATAAAATTTTGTTTTCTAGATCCTTGCAAAAGTGTTCAGTCGTGGGGCGCTGGAGGCCTATCTGACACGTCTTCAAGATGTCGTCAAGACTGAAATTGCTAAGTGGTGCTCCGAGGCCGGGTCTATGGACGTTTACACCGCAGCCAAGTCACTCACTTTTCGCATTGCAGTGCGAGTCCTGCTTGGTCTGCGTCTGGAGGAGCAGCAAATCACTTCTCTCTCCAAAACCTTTGAACAGCTCATGAACAACCTCTTTTCTCTTCCTATTGACACCCCCATAAGCGGCCTGCGTAAGGTGAGAATGAGTCCAGTTCTGATCTTTCATCAACAAGCCAAAAGTCACATTGGTTCACAGCTTGAGCAAACAAACTCAATTTCCAAGTCACTAGATGAATGTCTAAATTTCATCTACTTTGAAGAACTTTTATGTATGAACATAGTCTGTTTGTTTTGTTGTAGGGAATCAGGGCCCGTGAGATTCTGCACTCTGCCATGGAGAAGATCATAGAGGAGAAACTGAAAAAGCAGCAATCCAGTGATTATTGTGATGCTTTTGACTATATGCTGAGCAGTGCAAAGGAAGATGACTATGAGCTTACAATGCAAGAGCTCAAGGTAAACCATAGAAGGCCAAATCCAAATTTATTGTGCACTCTTAAAAATAAAGGTTCTTTATTGGCATCAGTGGTTCCACAAAGAACCTTTACCAAAGAACCTTACCTATGGACCTTTTCATTCCACAAAAGGTTTTTTACAGTGGAAAAAGGTTCTTTAGATTATTAAAATGTTCTTCACACTAATAAAAAAAAAATGGTTCTTTTAAGAACTGTTCACTGAAAGTTTCTTTGGATAACCAAAACTGGTTCTTCTATGGCATGGCTGTGAAAACCCCCTTTTGGAACCTTTATTTTTTAAGAGTATGTGCTATTTTTGTAATATTACCTAGTTTTAATTATTTTATTTTGCAATATTATATTTAGCTTTCATCACAGATGATGAACCCATGATAATGTTTAGATCCAATTATATGCATTTATTCATTCATACATTCATTCATATATATGTATATATACATACACATGCATACACGTACACATATACATACATTCTGTACACATATAAAACTGGCCAAAAGTTTGGAATAATTAAGATTCAATGTTCTTGCATGGCTGCATTTATTAGATCAAAAATGCAGCAAAACAGTGTTGTAAATATTATGAAAAGAATCATATTTAAAATAAGAAATTAATATCTTTATTCAACAAGGATGCGCTTAACCGATCAAAAGTAACAGTATAGACATTTGTAATGATACAAAAGATTTATATTACAATAAAAATGCTGTTCTTCTGAACTTTCTATTTATCAGAGAATTCTTAAAAATTTATTATTTTTCACAAAAATAATAAGCAGCAAAATCTGTTTTTAGCTCTGATAATAATAGCCATATTATTATTATTATTATTTTTACTGTATTTTTGAACAAATAAATGCAGCCTTAAGCATAAGAGACTTAAAAAAAAAAAGAAAAATGAAAAAATTCTAATGATTCCTAACTTTTGACCTGTAGTGAGTGTGTATATGAGCAGAACTAAAAAAAAATTGCTATTCTCGGTTGTTTGCATGTAATTTTTTTTCCTTTCAGTTTCATTTGGATTCATGTTTGCAAAATAAATAAATGAAAATGCATTTCAGGAAACTGCGGTAGAGTTAATCTTCGCTGCTCACTCCACTACTGCCAGCGCATCAACATCCCTCATCCTGCAGCTGCTGCGTCATCCAGATGTGAGTGAGCGCGCCAGAGCAGAGCTGGAAAGCGAGGGACTGATCGGCGATGTGCACGGATACTGCCGCTCTCGTTGCCATGGGAACGTCATCAGCGAGGAAAGTGATGCTGCTGAGAAGAGTACCTGCGAGGGGAGATCATCTATGAATAAAACACCATGTTTTGAAGCAGGAGACAAGGAAGAGGGGCATCGCTCTCGCACCCACGTCCCTTACCTGAGTTTGGAGAAACTGAGTCAACTTTCTTACCTGGACTGTGTGGTCAAAGAGGTGCTTCGGTTCCTCCCACCAGTGTCTGGCGGATACAGGACAGTCCTGCAAACATTTGAATTAAATGTAAGTGTTGTTTTGTGCAAAATAATTACTGCAAATACCATTTTATGGATAGTGCATTCATACATTGTCTGCAAAAGCAAGTTCATTTTTTTCAGTAACATTTTATATTAGAAACAGAAATTACTACATTATAATATTTGTGAAATTGTACATTATAAAACCATGATATTGTGCAAATAATAATTATAATTATAATTTTTATTATATTAAATCAGATGTTGCTGGTAAAAAAAATGAACTAAAAATAACAGTAAAATATTTTGTGCACAGAAAAAAAAGATATTAGCAACATTAAAATTATTACATTATGAAATGTGTAAAATTATACATTTATTAATATAGTGTGAATGTTCATATAGAATAATAATTGTTTGTGCACTGAACCTTAAAATAGTGTAAAAAAATGTACATTTTATTTTAGAAATATAAATTCAAATTATTACATCATAAAATTGTATTACATTATAATTTTTAATCATAAAAGTATTAAATCACAATATGGTGTGAATTTTTTTATATAATTATTTAATAATAATTACATTTTAAAAAATTTGTAAAATGTTTTTTGTGCATCAAACGTTGAAAATGGTGTTGAAAAAATGAAATGATTTTGTCAGTAATATTTATTTCAGGAACATTAATAAAACAATTTATTTTTAATTATAAAATCATGATCATGATATAATGTGAATAATAATGCTAATAATAAACAGATTTTGCTGATGAAAAACATGGTTTCAAAAACTTTAAATTTTACACAAAAAGCTGTCTAACGTAATCATTCATATATTGTGCATTTGCAGGGTTATCAGATTCCGAAGGGCTGGAGCGTCATGTACAGCATCCGTGACACGCATGAGACAGCAGAAGCATATCAGAACCCAGATCTCTTCGACCCAGACCGGTTCTGCGCAGATCGAAACGAGAGCAAAACCGACCGCTTCAGTTACGTCCCATTTGGAGGAGGTGTAAGGAGGTGCATCGGCCGGGAGCTCGCTTTGATTGTGCTCAAAACTCTTGCAGTGGAGTTGCTTGCCACAGTAGATTGCACTCTGGCAACAAAAACATATCCAAGGATGCAGACGGTGCCAATCGTGCATCCGGTCAATGGATTGCATGTGTTTTTTAACTACAGAACCCACGGAGTTGAGAGAAATCGGAGGGAATCCACGCATATATAGACAAAAAACATCATTTAGACACTGTACCACATAGAACGCCAATGCATAGATGTCAAACTGCTTTTGTGAATCATATGCAGTTATCTTTATAATGTTTATGTAAAGCAAACCATCTGGAAATGGATGAAAAGATGAACCTGACCCATTCATTAGATAATGCAGTCTTGAACTCTTGTTTTTAGTGAACTTGTGGAAAGGGTAAATATCCACTAGAATTCATGAAAAAGTTAATTAAACCTGTGTAAAAGTCTGTTAGGTTTGAATAGCCAAGCCATTGTGATGTGCATGAGGAAATCTAAAAAAAAAAAATAATAATTCTTAAAAAACTATAAAAATAGAAATGCATTTAAATTCATTTATTCTTTCATCTCAGCCTTGTATGTGATATATAAACAAAACCTGTTTTTGTTTTATGACATGAAGTAGGAACACAAATAAGCTCTATTTATATATTTTTTTTCTCAAGTGAATAGGATAGCTCACTAAATAAAAAATTATATTATGCCACTTTCTAATTTCTAGGCCACTGTACTACTAAAATGACTAGTTATCTATACATGCTGTCCTTGCGGCTCTAGTACTTACAGAAGTTACATATTGCTTTAAACCATGTAAATAGATGACTAATGCATAGTTATTTGTGTTTATCATGAATGTAAGCTGTGAAAAATGACCCTTGCGCTGTGAACTGGGGGATCAGTTTAAATACAGGGAAGGAGAAAACAAGCAGCACTTTTTCTCCAAATTAGGAGTATTTGTTGTGTACATGTTGTATATGTTCAATACTTGTGTAATACTTCTTGTAGTTCCTGTGCTCTTGTGTTTGTCTTGTTGAATAGTGCTCATGTTAATTTTATATCTTTTATGGTATCTATTTTGAAATGTGTATTTGGAGCTGTTATAGTGTTTAAGATGTCTTTGTTCAATAAAGAGATTTAATGCGTTTATTTGCACTTTGTTGAGCATTATGTTTGGGGTCAGTATGTTACATATATGTAAACATTTAACAAGATAAATTATACTCCCATTCAAAAGTTTGAGGTCAGTAAAATACGAAAAAATAAAGAATACTTATTTTCAGCAAGGATGCATTAAACTGATCAAATGTGACAGCAAAGACATTATGTTATAAATAAACATTTTCAAACTTTATATTCATCAAAGAATCCTGAAAAAAAAAATTATGACAAAAACATTTGGCAGCACAACTGTTTTCAACTGAAATAATAAAAATAAATGTTTCTTAATCAGTATATTATGAGTTCTGAAGGATCATGTGTCACTGAAAATTGGTGTAAAGACTGCTGAATATTCAGCTTTGCCATCACAGGAATAAATTACATTTTAAAATTACATTAGAAATAATTTTTTTAATTATAATACCACTTAACTGTTTTACTAAAACATAAATGCAGCCTTGTTCAGAAAATGAGGCTTCTATATTTGATACATTGGGGTTTATAAAACAAATTTGGCTACGTTACTGCAATTTCTACTGAGTAAAGGTTTCCTTTTGTCTCATTAAGCATTAAGATTTTATGATGTTAAGATGTACGAAACCACTTGAAAACATGAAGGTCGAGACCGTAGTGTTTAGATAAAGCAGAGCTGTGCCTGAATCCACCAACAGTAGACATGCAGCCTCTCTTATCAATACGGGTCTCTGCGCAAAAGAGGAAGCAGCTTTCACACATGTATGGACATAAAGCTGACAAAATAATCTGTCATGGACTGACACACACACACACACACACACGCACACACATCCTTAAGACTAGCAGCTGTAGGGCACACAGAGATACCAGATGGAGAACATTCAGTGTGCTTCAGTGTTAAGGATGGAAGAGATATTAGAGAGGATGTGAGTGGTGAGAGAGTTGTGATGAAGAAAGGTTATAGTTAAGAAGAAACAAAGAGGGGAAATTGTCTTGAAATCCTAATGGAATCATGTGACTTGTGTCTCTATTGTGATCTTGACCTTTGACATTGCTCTAATAAAAATTAAGGGAAAAAGCACAATATATATAGGCTACAAATATATGTACAATGAATGAGCAAAACAAAAACACAATTTGTTTCTGCTCTGCTGATGAAGTCGATGTTAACATCTTTCTTTCCCTTTCAGCTTGTTTGATCAAACAATCAAATTTCCATCGAAATCCATGCAGTATCATTTCATTTCTCTCTTTATTGTTCCATCGTGCCCTTGAGGCAGGATCATAGTTCACCTGAACTTCTGAACCGGATTACTTTTTGTGTATGCGTGTATACATAATGTCCCACTTTTAATCATCTGACTGCCAGCGGGATAAACAGCATGATTTGTAAATGATGATTTCTTAAACATTTTTATGGTTTTTATATGAGATATTATATATACTTCTCTAAATACGGGCTGGTGAAGAGTTTAGATGTCAAAATCAAAATTCTAAATATTCTTTGAGCTAAATAAAACCATTGAAGCATGGACGTCAGCAGCTACAGGTAAGATGTGAAGTGTTTGTCGGGGATCAGTCATGGTGGAAGCTGTGTGTGATGTGTCATGACTTCTGTTGGCAGCATCAGTGTGTTTTTGGAATGCAGAAGCAGCAGCTGGTGTCTACACTGTAATTACCCCACAGCACAAATGCTTCCTGACCCAAACACGCACACACACATACACACACTTCAGCTACATGTACTCACACCACCCCTCTGTAGTCAAGAGTTCAGAAAACAAGGGCAAAGGTGAGTGCGCACATATTTATATAGACAATTCTCAGCTGCACATCCTTCATCGTCCAGTGTATATATTATTAGACAGACAGATAGATAGATAGAGTGAGTGAATGATAAACAAATAAATAGATAGATAGATAGATAGATATATAGATAGATAGATAGATAGATAGATAGATAGATAGATAGATAGATAGAGTGAGTGAATGATACACAAATAGATGATAGATAGATCGATAGATAGATAGATAGATAGATAGATAGATAGATAGATCGATAGATAGATAGATAGATAGATAGATAGATAGATAGATAGATAGATAGATAGATAGATAGATAGATAGATAGATAGATAGATAGATAGATAGATAGATAGATAGATAGATAGATAGATAGATAGATAGATGTAATACTGTATGTATTTGTAAAAAATATATACATTGAAAAATCAAAAGCGATAGATAATATTTATTTGAGGGCTATAATATTTTAAAATAATATTTTAAATGTATACATTTAAAAAAAAACATTTATGCATTCATATTAAAATATTCATATAAATATATTTAAGTTTTTCAATATTAGCACAAGATGGTCTTTGCCACACCAGGCGTCAACTTCAAATATTTGGCTAAGTTCAGTGGAAGTGTCAAGATTGTCACAGAAAAAAAATGCTTTGACTCTGAACTCACTCTCTAAGCATCCCATCACAGTGAAACGGTGTCTGGTGACAATTCAGCCTTCGTAAGAATGAGGATATCACCTCGACATGACTCCTACAGCTTACTGCAACTTTAGATGTGACAGGTTATAAATCACTTTATTTCCTGTTGTTCTCTGGAACATAATCATCCTCACCTCAGGTGCACAGCATTGCCTACTGTACTTTCCTTAAGGGGAATATTCATTCATGAGAAAAATATGAGGGAAAATATCCAGCTAACTGTGACAAGACTTGCTGTTGTCCCGAGTTGACTGAATTTGAGTTATACAGAAATTCTTCCCACAGCCTTTGGGTGAATCACAGCAAATGGCAGTGCTGCATTTCTAAAGTCATTCATCAGACACAGATACAGAAGTTGGGTGGGTTTTCAGGGTTCAATAACAGAGTGATTGACATGCTTTAATAAAGAAGAATCAGCGCACTGATAATGCTACACCCTCTTTCAGAACATCTGCATAAGCTTTTGATGCAGCAAAAATGCTTATGAATGAATAGGTTCAGCTCGACTGAGTGTCTACAAAAATTCAGGGAGGACTTGGTGGATTTTCATGGGTAAATGCACTTTTTAGAGCTAAAATCGAATGGGATTATAAGTACAGTACAGTGGAATTTCAATTCACAAATCTGTCATCAGACCTGATGGTTAGTAGTGATACTGTCACATAATAATAAAGAAGCTTTTCAAATGTCATTCAGACTGGCTTGGCTAAATTCAGGCATTTGCATTGCATTACATGTGTTTGTGTCTGCATGTTTTACTAAATAATATTCTGAATTAATTCCTTCATTTCCATTCAAGCATTTGAGATATGAATCATCACTCCGTTTCTGGAAAAAATGCTGCATGAACGCAAAATGCACATTGTGTATGGATCATCTAAATGGGCACATAACAGAAACAGGGGTTCCCAACCTTTTTTGTCCATTGAATCCCTTTGATCTAACCCAGACATGTGCAGACCTCCTGGAGAGGCACGTTCAAGTTTAACACCAACCGTCTCCAGCACACCTGTGTGGAAGCTTCTAGTGACCTTGGAGGCCTTGTTTACCAGCTTCAGGTGTTAATTAGGGTTAGAGATCAATCAGGCAGGAAAACAGCCATCCAGGATTGGTGTTGGAAATTTTTAATGTTGTTGTAACTTTTCAATACTCTTAATTATATTTACATAATACTTTCTGTATGTTGTTAAGTCTTGAAATACATGTAAATAAGATAGCATAATAAAAGGCAATATTTTATTGCTTATTAAAAATAAAATAAAAGGTATAAAATAACATGTTTATTTCTGTTATTCTCATATTTTATTCTAAAGACATTATTTTCACAGGTTCTTTTGCTTATTTATTTTTGCGTATTTACAGACAGAACAATAAATAGATTGAATGATATATATATACTAAAACAGAACAAAACAAAGCGCAAACATTTCAGTTTGGATAAGTAAGCCCAGTACCAGCTGTTTATTCCTGTTATTTTCATCCTTTATTCATAAGACATTGTTTGCACAGGTTCTTTTGCTTATTTATACAGACAGAACCGGTACAGTCTGGCCTGCAGCAATGATCTTGCGAGTTCAGTCTCAGGTCATATTGTTCTATGATTTTCCAGAAATCTGGCTTCCTCCTCGGGCTTCATACCTGTGTTGATGGCTCACCTCTCCAACACACTCTTCCCACACCCATATATGAACACAGACAAATGAGCACGCACATGCACACCTGTAAGCTGATAACTCACAAATATCAGCTTATTAAAATAACCAGGTTTCCCCGTTTACATGCACATCAGTAACCTCAAAACACAAGTAAGCTGCGTTTACATGACTTTAATAAATCAGGTTAATTCCCTTCAGTGGCGTCAAAATAGAATTATTTGCGTATCTGACTGCGAGTATTCCATGTTTGCCAGTTGTGATGTTAAATAAAGCTTGCAACATGTCAGCGTTAAACTTGCAGCTCATATTATCCCCTAACCATAACGGTTTAAGTACGTGCATGTAAACGTGCTCACGATACTGACCTGATATTGAACCTGAACTACTTTTCTGTACAGGTGTGTGACAGTTGTTGTGCTTTCTGAATGTGATGAGCTGAAAGCAGGAAAGTCACATTACCCCAGGCTTATAGCCTTCCATTACAAAAATTGTTGGCCCGCTTCCTGATTTTTTTTTTGCATGTTTGTCACACTTTAATGTTTCAGATCAAACAAATTTAAACATTAGTAGAAGATAAGTGAACACAACATGCAGTTTAAAAAAAAAAAAAAAAAAAAAAAAAAAAAAAAAAAAAAGTTTTTTTTTAATTATTAAGGGAAAACAAACTCCAAAACTACATGGCCCTGTGTGAAAAAGTGTTGCCCCCTAAACCTAATAACTTGTTGGGCCACCCTTAGCAGCAACAACTGCAATCAAGCGTTTGCGATAACTTGCAATGAGTCTGTTACAGCGCTGTGGAGGAATTTTTGTCCACTCATCTATTCAGAATTGTTGTAATTCAGCCACATTGGAGGGTTTGAGAGCATGAACCGCCTTTAAGTTCATGCCACGGCATTTCAATAGGATTCAGGCAAGGACTTTGACTAGGCCACTGAAGAAAAAAAAAAAAAAAAAAAAAAAAAAAAAGGAAGTTGTTTTTCTTCAGCCATTCAGAGGTGGAATTGCTGGTGTTTTGGATCATCGTCCTGCTGAAGAACCCATGTTCGCTTCAGCTTGAGGTCACAAACAGATGGCCGGACATTCTTCTCCAGGCTTTTTTGGTGAACAGCAGAATTCATGGTTCCATTTTTCACAGCAAGTCTTCCAGGTCCTGAAGCAGCAAAACAGCCCCAGACCATCACACTAACACCACCATATTTTACTGCTGGTATGATGTTCTTTTTCTGAAATGCGGTGTTACTTTTATGCCAGACATAATGGGACACACACCTTTCAAAAACTTCAACTTTTGTCTCATCAGTCCACAGAGTATTTTCCCAAAAGTCTTGGGAATCATCAAGACCATGCAGACCATTTTTGCCCAGTCTCTTTCTTATGGTGGAGTCATGAACACTGACCTTAACTGAGGCAAGTGAGGCCTGCAGTTCTTTGGGATGTTGTTGTGGGGTCTTTTGTGACCTCTTTGATGAGTCGTCGCTGTGCTCTTGGGGTAATTTTGGTCAGCCGGCCACTTCTGGGAAGCTTCTCCAACTGTTCCATGTTTTTGGCATTTGTGAATAATGGCTCTCACTGTGGTTCGCTGGAGTCCCAAACCTTTAGAAATGGCTTTATAACCTTTTCCAGACTGATAGATCTCAGTTACGTTCTTTCTCATTTGTCTCTGAATTTCTTTGGATCTCGGCATGATGTCTAGCTTTTGACGATCTTTTGGTCTACTTCACTTTGTCAGGCAGGTCCTATTTGAGAGATTTCTTGATTGCGAACAGGTGGGGCAGTAATCAGGCCTGGGTGTGGCTAGAGAAATTGAACTCAGGTGTGATAAACTACAGTTTTAACAGGGGGGAAACACTTCTTCACACAGGGCCATGTAGCTTTGGATTTTGTTTTCCCTTAATAAAAAAAAAACCTTCACAACTGCATGTTGTGTTAACTTGTGTTATCTTTGACTAATATTTAAATTTGTTTTATGATCTGAAACATTAAAGTGTGACAAACGTGGCAAAAAATAAGAAATCAGGAAGGGGGCCAACACTTTCACACCACTGTGTGTGTATGTATATATATATATATATATATATATGTATGACTTACTTTGATGATTTATTTTGTTAAACAATTCTTCATTTAAATTTTGCAAATTAATTGCAATATTACAAACAAACATAACATACAAAATAATTTAATTAAGTTCAATTATAAATTGAACACAGGGTATAGATGATGCACTCAAGAGACCACACCTTCTGTACCTGCTGTTTATCTCCTTGTGCAGGGTGATATAACGCCCGCCAGGCCTTGGAGGAAGACTTACAGAATGAAAACAGTTATTAAAGTTAATGCCTGCTCTCTCTCAACCTGTTCCGTCAGCTAAGTTACATGCAGCGCCACAGGCTGCGATTACAGCAAGGAAAGAGAGACGGAAACCCCAAAAAAACAGGTTTGTGGTTGAAAGTTTTGTGCCAGCTTTTTTGAAACTCCCAGCTCCTGAATCCTGTGGTTTACCTGAGCGCTGCTCGCCTGCGTCAAAGCTGACATCATCACCAAGAGGCCTGGAACAGGTCAAAGGTAACTTCAGTTCAGTGGGGGTGGCCTTCAACACAGTGCCATCTACTGGTGACAAATAGACAGGAACGCTCATGCGCAATAGACATGTGGCATTTATTTCAAAGCTTTTCCCTTAAATCTCAGGATAAACACAAATGCATGTTTAGCTCTGTACAGAAATATACACAAATATATGTGCTTAACACTTCACTTATCCCTTTGGAGAAAAATACCAATCAATAATGGTAAAAAAGAAAAAGAAAAAAAAAAGGGGTCTCTTAAAACAACAGTTCACCCCAAATTTTAAATTCTACTATTATTCACCCCCGCATTGATTCAAACCAACATGCTGATATTTTTTAGTAAAACACCAATGGCAAAAAAAAATAAAAGAAAAAAAAGTATGCATCCCAAATCTAATTTATTCACTGATAATATTTATTGATTTTCAAATCAAGTGTCCAAAATCCAAATTACTTGTGTGTTGCACAGAAAAAATATCAGCATATGAGTATGATAGAAAAATGTTGTCAGTAAAGTTTTAAAATAGTAAATAAATGAAACCTGTAATTTTCGGTTGAACCATTTCTTTAAAACAACCTAAAACTAAGATTCAGTATCACTGAAATTTGCAGCCATTATTGATTAATAATTGAATGCTAATATATAAACTCTGGTGAATGTAATGGCACAGCTCACAAAAAAATAAGAAATTTTTTTCATAAATGGCAGTAAACACATGAAATTAATTGTCATAATTGTCAGACAATATGAGAAAAGCATTAACAAATGAGAATCTGGTCCCTTTTCCATTATTTTCAATTAGCCCTGACAGTTGCTGAACTGATCCTTTGAGCAGACAGATTTCTTCTGGAAGGCACCTTCAGTCTTTCAGTGAGTGTATGGCACGACATTCTGACCATGGTCAAGGAATGTATGTAAACAGGTGTAATAAAATGTTTTCAAGGTCTTTGTCTCAGTCACTATCAGCCCCGTTGTGGTCAATTAAATGCTTTTCTTCCAAAAGATGAACCTATAAAACATACAACAACCCATTATAAAGAAAAGGTCTCACTGGGAGTCTTGTACAGCAATATAAAAAAAAAAAAAAAAAAAAAAACTCAAGAGTTTGATGTGGCATACAGCCAAGTATGGTGACCCATACTCAGAATTCGTGCTCTGCATTTAACCCATCCAAAGTACACACACACACACCGTGAACACACACCCGGAGCAGTGGGGGCCAGGGACACATGAAACGTGGATTTCAGCTGAATGTATTTATACTGCAGTTTTTATTATAATTTTATTTACAATACACTTATTATAATAATTACAATAAATAATTATGCATTCAATAATTATTTATAATGTATTCCTGTATCACGAACAGCAGAGCACGGTGCTACCAATGTCAAAGTCATGGGCTCTATGAAATAAGTATTCAATATAAATCACTTTGGATAAAACATCTGCCGAAAGCATAACAGTAAGAGTAAGAAGACTGTTATATAAGAGACATGAAACTATACAAAAACATTTGGCGGCAGAATGCCGTGATCAACCAACCAGAAGTAAGTATTCCAGGGAGTTATGTAATTAGACAATTTTATAATCTTATGAAATTACAATTCTGTCATGCTCATGTTTACCTGCGGCTGTAAGATTCGCTGGTAGGTGGGGCTGGACAGTTCATCAAGTGTTTCAGCAGCTGGTTTATTAAGTGTCTCCGGCAGAAGAAGCCCCAGGCAGCCCGCGGAGATACCACTCAAACAGAACACCATAAATGGCATGGAGGTGTGCAATGATTTCTGGACAATTACCAATTAATCAGTACACAATCAATCAGTATAATAATAATAATAAAGCTGATAAGATATATTTACAATATTAATTAATTTTATTGATTTTTTCCACATTGTATTAATAACATCTATGAATGCATATATTAATACTTAAATAATTATTCAGCACACAAGAAAATATTATTTAGGGGGAAAAATGGCATTTCTTAAGTCAGACAGCTTACAGCTACTTACCATACTTGGCACAAATGGTGCCAGAATTCCTCCAACTCTACAGGACATGGAACACACACCCAGTCCTGCATTCCTAACACACACAAACACACTTCATCAGAATTCACCCAGCACATGCAGTGAGGGACTTTTGGGTTGTAAGTTGATTATATAATAGCATACACTAGAGAGCGCTGTTTGCTCAAGCACAGAATCTTATTCTGTAAGGAATTAAAAAACATTTCATACAATTAAACACATTTTAATAATATTTTTTATTAAAAATGACAATTGTAAAAGAGACATCACACATGCAGCAAAAGCGTTGGCTGTACCTGATCACGGTTGGGTAGAGCTCTGACGTATACACATACGCAATATTAAACGCAGCACTGACCATCAGTTTTCCCAGTAGAGCCAGTGACGTGGCACTTATTAAGGTCCCTGAGGAAAGCAAACAACAGGCTTTAGACAACCAAATAAGAAATGGGTGATGTATGCTTACAAAGAATATTAGCACTACTGGTCAAAAGTTTGAAATTAGATTTTTTTTAATATATATATATAAATGTTGGTAACAGTTGTGCTACTTATTTTTTTGTGGAATCCTTGATACACTACCATTCTAAGTCTGGGGTTTAAAATAGAAAGGAAGAAAATGTATGTTTTTATTCAGCAATGACTTAAAAATTCAAAAGTGACAATAAAGACATTTATGTGTATTATTAAAAAATATAAAAAATTCATCAAAGAATCTTTAAATAAATGTGTCATGGCTTCCACAATAATAATAATAATAATAATAATAATAATAATAACAACCATTATTAATAATAATGTGAGAAGATTTGTTGATTTCATCACAGGAATAAATTACATTTCACAGTTTTAATAAAAAAAAAAAAATAAGTTCTTTTAAATTTTAATAATATTTATATAATATTACCATTTTACTGATTAAATAAATGCAGCATCATTTTTTTTTTTTAAATGTTAATTATTTCACTTTTGACCAATTGTGTGTGCGGACCCAAAATGTATAATTCCTGAAGCATAAATAACAAAAAATAAGCCAAGTGGCAAGCCTAATGTATTTGGAAAGATGATCACCTGATACAGGTACGAACATTGTGAGCAGACAGGATACGCCTGCAAATGTAAGAAAATTGGCCATAGACTTCCTCCGGCCTGCCCTAAAAAAAAAACAAACAAAAACACTAAGCTAATAATGTGAGAGAGTCTGCTACTGCAGCGTGTGGATGTGATCGAGCGAGTGCATTTACCACTGTTTGTTAATGAAGTACATGCAGAGAGGGTATGCAGGGAGTTCCACCAGACCATACATGGCAACGCTAAGGTAACGATTACCTTTATCTTCACTGGCAATGAGGGTCAACCCGTAATACACAAGGCTACACGAATACCTGCATTATACACAAATACACACACACAGGATGAGTACTTTAAAATGCACAGATCTTTGGCATAATACTATTAGATTGAAATAAAGATGTAGCTTTTGGAAATATTACAGACTTCTATAAAATACTCACCACACATACATGAGCACCACAGTCCTCCAGCGCAGTATGGGATGTGTGATCAGCTGGAAAACCCCAGGGCTGGATGCATCCGGAGAGCAGGTGCTGACGGTCCGCCGGAGCTTCACTGGAATTCTGCCTTTCCCGTTCCTCACAGCAAAATCCTTCAGGATGTCTTCAGCCTTCTCCGTCTGACCCCGAGAATAAAGCCAGCGCGGAGATTCTGGCAAAGTCCTGCCACAGTCATGGAAATTAGACAGACATATTCTTATATCTCATGTTCAAGAGACCTTATGACATTTTAGATAAGATTCCAATATGATTTGAACCTTTTGACGGGGAATATTTTCTGAGAGTGTTTTTGATACAGGCTTAATATTTTTCCTGGAGCTTTTTGCCCCATTTATTCAATGGAATACAAGGAAAAGCACAGAAAAGAATGGGAAGAAGGGGAATGAAATCAGAAAATCATGCAAGTCAGACTTAAACTTGCTTTGCCTATGTATTTGCTCTTTGACTATTAAGCTAGTAATTACCTTCTGACAATGATATTTGTATAACATGCTTTTATGTATTTATTATAAGTGCAAAATGTAAAATGTAAATCAAAATATTGAAAAAATCCCCTTTAAAGTTGTTCAAATCAAGTCCTTAAGTTCTGATATATTTACGTCAGGAAATGTACAAAATATCTTCATGGAACATGATCTTTACTTAATATCCTAATGATTTTTGACATAAAAGAATAATCAATAATTGTGAGTGTGACACTTAAGACTGGAGTAATTCAGCTTCACTATCACAGGAATAAATATTTTTTTTATATTACATATAACAGAAAACAGTTATTTTAATTGTCTTAATTTTCTTCCAAAAAAATATTAACAACCACAAACTTTTGAACGGTAGTGTGTATCCTTTTTTTGTACTTTCTTCAACAGAACACACACACACACAAAAAAACTCTTCTAAACTTTGTTTTTGTTCAAGATTTACTTTTACAAATGCTTAAAGTGTCCTAAAAGCAACACCAAGTGCAGCTTTACAAAGCACTGTTAGTTAAACAGGAAGTAGCTATCTGACTGCACCGCTCACTTACACACAGAACAGGAAGAGCAGAAGTCCAGGACAGTTGGCTGCAGTTGCAAGGTTCCGCCACGACTGAACATAATAACCCAACGCAGCAAACAGAGCGATGCCCACTGCAAAGGTCATATTAGTCAAGGTCCCTGAAACACAGACAATCACATTAGCTTTACATGACTACTATGACAGTAAACAACACAACTGTTTTAAATCTTAATTCATGTGTACCTGTCATAGCCCAGTAGGACTTTCCCACATATTCCTGAGTAAGAACAAAACAGACCAGCGCCATTCCTCCGTTCATCATTCCCACCAGCAGCCGAGACACAGCAAACACCACATAACTTGGTGCTAACGCTGTTCCGTACCCAAACAAGACCTCAAAAAACAGACCTGAGAGAGAACAGATGATTTAATAGAGGTCACCAGAACAGCAACACATTCAACTGTAGCTTTAGGAAAGTTTAGGCCTTATGTTTGTCTGTTTCTTTGCTTTTGGTTTTCAGTTGGTTGTGCATGAAAATCACATGTAAACCAGTTATAGATGATTGAATAGATGCAAAAAAGATAAGACCTATCACAAAGCAGTGTGCAAATATTACAATGATGTAATCCCTTCTTATAAAGCATTCTATCAACTGACACATTTTCCAGTTTTAGTCCTACATTACTTAAAATTAACACTTACTATAAGACGGACATTCTACAATCAAACATTTACCCAGACTGCAGAATTAGGGTTTTATTATAGACTATTATGAAGAAGAGAAACCAGTTCAGTTCCATCTTACCAGTAAGGAAAACCGGCTTCCTGCCAATCTTATCGGAGAGTGGTCCAAATAGGACATTTCCGATCAGCACACCCGCAAAGAACAGAGACCCAGCCAAGTTGACTTTGTAGGCTTCATGCTTAATCAGGTACCACTGCATAAAAAGACCAGAATATCAAACAGTTCAAATATTTATGCATATACTTGCTCTCCTGACCAAACACAAAGATTAATAGACAGTTCTTTCTTATCTGATATCAAGTATAGGTGTGATTGGTATTTGAAAGGATGAGCAAAGTTTAAGACTAATTAGTTTAATGTGCTAAATTGACGACAGTCTCTTACCTCAGTCACGATTGAGCTGATGTCCTCTGTGAATTTCACCCTTTGTGTTATATCATCATCCAGATCTCCAGTAACAGGTTCTATGTGATATTCTGGCACAGCACCCACTAAAATTATAAGCATGGTCTGACATGCCATGTAAATCTGTAAAAACAAGACAAATATTTCAGGTTAATTAGCTTTTAAGGATCTAGATCCAGTTTCCTACCAGTAAATGAACAATATCCACTCTGATCTCAAATCAGTTCAAATAAAAACCCTGATATAGAGATGATCACTAGAATGTTAATATCATCTAATTATCTCTTTATTTAACAATATGGTCATAACTCCGTTAGGTTATTTCAAATATATTAAAGCGAAGAAAAACAGATATATAAAGTGCATCTTTGAAAGAAACCTTATTACTATATCCTACCTAACCAATGCAGTAGAAAAAGATAATTTAGAAAATACAGACTTCTTTTATGATGTAAATTGTATCCGTTCTCACCACAAAATAATTTATAACTTCATATCCATATTCACCTGCTATAAGACAAACAACATTAGACAGATTTCGGTGAGTTTCATAGATTTTTTTTTTTTTTAATATCTTTAAATCAATTAAATATGGATTGTTCCATAAACATAACATTTAAGCTACATCACACAAATTGTAAAGAAACTGTAGGTTCTAATAGTTCCATCCTATCATATTTCTAAATATTTATGACTTACTACTTTGTTTTTAGACACTATTGACTCATATTGAGTAATAGGCAACACACTTTTTGAAATGAAAGTCTTAAAGTTAAATCAAAGCAGGAGATACAACTCTGAAAACGAATCCAAAATACAAACATTTTCAGTTTTCAGAGCCAACAAAGCAATATCACTGCTGGATGAGAATTCTTCAGGTTCCAGGGTCTTAAAATGGAAACCCAAAACTAATGACATAATAAGTAAACACGTGTTAAAGTAAATGATTCACTGAAACCAGGTCGAATTAAAGCAAAGACATCCCATCGCATGAAGATAAGATGCAAATATGACACGGCTTCAAAGGTTTGATCCATCAAATATAAATTTTGCATAGATTACTGGCTTGTGTGATCAGAAATATAAAGGGATTTAACTACACAAACACATATCTGTCCAGTATTTATGGATTTGCATCTATCATCTGTTACCTGAAGGAGAACCAGGATGGTGATCATCCGCTTCTGGTGTCTACCGAATTCTCCAACCACCTGGTAAGCCTCCTCTAAATCCATTCCAGGGTCAAATCATCCGACTGCATATCATTGTATGTATGTTTACATTTTTAATAATGGCTTTGAGAACAAACGGGGTTTTGAGATGTTCCGCTGTAATCTGGTTTCCCTACGCAGACGTGGATTGAAACCACGTGGTACAGAGCGGTCCTGATTGGGCGAGATTGTTATTCAAACACGTGGTACAGACCGCTGTTCTGATTGGACCTCAAGAATGAACGCTTAGTGGAAAAATAAATTGAAATTAATTTAGACTAAAACTTAAGGGTCTAAATCTGTTCTTATATTTTTATTTTCAAATCAATGGTTATTGTTAAAGTTCACTACCAAATCATTATTATAATCTTTGTCATCATCATTCAGTTGTAAATTATTATCCAGACAGTAGAACGTTCCAGATATAACGTCACATATTCGGAGAAACAAAGTACACGTTTAAGTTAAGATAGGCCTGTTTTAGTGCAGGCAAATCAAAATATGAAAAGCTTATTTGTGCACAAATTCAGGGACGAGAAAAATCAATCATCAAAAATCATAAATGTAAAGAAAAACATTTAAAATAATTCGCGTTGGATAAAAGCGTCTGCTAAATGATTACATGTAAAATAAATCAATAGGATTTTATATTGTTTTTCTACTTGGCTCCTCAGATTAAACACTTGATTTTTAAAACTTTGATTGATGCATTTATCTTCCACAGTACATAAAGTTTGCTAAAATAAGGTTACAACAATTCTTACGTTTCAATTTCTTTATTAAATGCAGCAAACCGCAAACATGATTTTCTTGTAATTAATAAGAACCTTATGTCTCTCGAATGAGGAAAACATACATCTACAAAGAGCACCAATGTTACAGTCAAACTAAATGTAATAGAAAGAAACTTTATACAAACAGAACAATACTTTAAAAATATTTATATTGATTCATATATGGAGTGGATCATTTTCTTTTAGCTTTTAATTAAGCATACATGTTTAACAAAAACAAGCTCTAAACTCTAGTGAAACTAACAGAAAAGGTAAAAAAAAAATAATAATAATTTCACCCTGAGGTTAAAACATTTATTATTGAACTGTGACAGAGGAAACAGACATGAAAGCTACATACATAGACAAGTCATATTTAAAAAGACATACACAGGTAAAACAATGCTCTTTAAGACATACACGGAAAGAATAAAAACCAGAATATAATTTGTTAGTTCTGACACCTGAGTGGTAGTTTAGAACGTGGTGGCGTAGACGTGCTTTCATTCTCCACCTTTGAACGGTTCAGTGACTTATTGCAGTTTTCCTTCTTGCTTTTTTCTGATCAGACAAAAAAAGAACAAAGTATTGTCAATAATTGCCAATTTTGCTTGAGGGCAAAACATTTCCCAACACAGATTTTGCAATGGGTTCAGTGTTTTTCACGTTGACCTACAGAAAGCTGCTGAAAATTTCGCTAATGTGACCGGACCATAAGCCTGTGCTGCGCATGACAATAAATGGGTCCAAATTGTCTCACCTTGAAAAAGGGAACCCTTCCATTTTCGTAGCACATCAGGTTCTCATCACAGCACGACTGTTCAATGACATTTCCATCACTAGAAACACTGACTTCATCCTCCAGAGAGTCCTAAAAACAGAATTGAGGTTACAACAGTCCACACAAGAGCATCTACAGCTTCTTAATAAAATGTAAAAGCAGACAGTATTTCCACTGACTAGCTCTGGAATATGGCTGGTCAAAACTTATGATTGTTATACCTGGTCGAGAGGTTTCTCTTCTGCCTCTATGACAGTCTCACACTGGCTCAGTGCACACTGAAGCTGCTCCTGCTGAGTTCTGAACTCATCTTCCAGCTCCTCTCGACTCCTCGGCTTGTTCAGCACACGTGGATACACATACTCCTTACGCTGAGGAGTCGTTCCTGCAAAAATACACGTCACGTGAGCACCCAATACATATGGACAGAATAGCTGCTTTTGAGCCGTGACTCCATTCAAAATGTCACATTTCCCCTCACAGCTTCTTGTGTACCTGTTGGTAAATCTTGCCGCAGCTCTGAGCTGATGAAGTTGTGTACTACGTCCAGTGCCTGAGTGTTGATGGAGGAGAGGATCTCTTTCTGCTCCTGCAAGGTAGCATCATCTTTGCCAGTCTGCAATTCCACACGACCCAGAATTCCTTCTATTTCCTGCTGCATGTGATTCAAACGGGCTTCACAGTCTTTAACAGCTTTCTCGCCCTTTTCTTCAACAGACTGCATGCACACATAAGAGTAAAAAAAGATTTAGCACAGGCACTTACTTTCATTAACTTTCTCCATTCAACAGGTTCAGACACAAAGGGCAGTTTTGGCCACATGACAGGAAGCAAGCAAGACTGTCCCAAACCTGATAAATACCAAAGCTTAATGCCCTTAAATGCACACCATTTAGGCTAAGCATATTCCATCACACATCCCAAAATTGCAAGATGTTGAGGAAAACTTTAGTGCAAGTTAAATAAATAAGACATTACATATAGCAAAACGTAAAGTGTGCCACGTTTCACTGGTAAAGAGATGAGTTCAATAATTTTCATCTACTTTTTCACCACTTAAATAGAAGCATGGGGACTACTGAACAGAGAAGTTTTATTATTTCATAAGTACAAAGTGTTAAATAAAAATGTGTAAATAAGGCTCTGTAAAGTTTTTGTTTTATATTTATTTTTAGCAACACTATAACAGGCCATTCACACAGAACACATTTTTCTATTCCACTGTGCTATTATTTCTCAATTGTCTTTCTATGTAAAAACACAAGAGACAAATATCTTTGACCGTTACGCTTTCGAGTTTCGCAGCATCCTGTTCATGAACAATGTCCTGAAAAACTTAAAAGGGTGTCGAGACTGGTCTACTTCTTGTAAATAAATAATAAATACTTTCTGTGTGAGTGGCCCCTAGGTGTGTCCCATCAGTTCTACACACTTGAGGTCTTTACACCCACTTGAACACATACGCCAAACACAGGAAATTTGCCATGCAAAGAGACAAGTGGTCAAGTGAAAAGACCACAGATGTGGACATTTTTGGGACAAGCCCAAACTAACCTTTAGCAGGTCTTGCACAGCTGTGTCTGTCTCCCTGATGAGTTTGAGCTGTTCCTGGGCTTTATTCTCAGCTGAACCTCTGGCTTCATCACACCACTTGAGTCCCGATTCAGCCAATGAGTCCACTGATGTCTGCAGGTGTCTGCAGTAACCAGCACATTCCTCCAGCGTCCTCTCTCCCTCTTCAGTCACCCCATTCATCTCAGTTATAACTCCATCCACAGAGGCACCCAGCCGGGCACGGACAGACACAGTGTGCTCCTCAGACACAGTGCATTTACTGCAATAAAGAAGAGATTTGTTAGGGTCTTGTCATAGAAAACTTGAATGTATTTGTTTGTGAATGCCCTCTCACCTCTGTATGGAGCTCTGTAGCGTTTCTAGTGGAACAATCTGGGCCGATGCTGTCTGTGCAAGACCCTCAAAGTCAGTCTGAGTGTCCAGCGCCAAGAGATTCATTTGGTTCTGCAAACACTGAACCAGCTCTGCCACACGCTGTAGAAAGGAACATTTAAGCAGTTTTAGAACCTTCTAGTGGTCTAGTGTTGATTTTGGCAAGTTATGAGACCACATGTTCTCATTATAAGGTTTCAAGTTCTCTCATGTTTAAAAAGTGTTTTTCTTGGTCTAGTTTGGAAAAGCGACTGATTGTAAACCATTTTTAAAACACTCAGCATTTCAGCATGTACAGAACCAGCCTACCTGTGGCCAATAGGTGACATTAACAGCACCCACAAAGCTTGTGAACATCTGAGCAAATCAGTTTAA
This sequence comes from Cyprinus carpio, assembly GCF_018340385.1. NCBI lineage: Eukaryota > Metazoa > Chordata > Actinopteri > Cypriniformes > Cyprinidae > Cyprinus > Cyprinus carpio. Next base: position 9,508,083 of record NC_056613.1, on the reverse strand, counting down.
AGAAATGTGATCACTTGGTTTAAACAAACCTCCTCTTCAAGAAACTGTCAGTGGGAGTAGACTTACTGCCTGATGGTTGTTTCCAGCTTGGCTGATCTGTTGCTTGAGCTTGTCGTGCTCGGCACGCAGAGTATTGAAGCCTTGCACAGCACACTCTTGCATACTGGCCAATGATTTCACATAAGAGTCAAAAAACAACATCATCTCTGATTTCAGACCCTGCATCTGTAAAAGACATTTTAATTTGAACAATTGCAAATCTCAAAATAGTCAAACTGGCATAAGAGCATGTAAATTCTTCTGAAACATACCTGCTCAGCCAGAGAGTTGTATCTGTGAAGGGTTTGCTTCAGATTGTCATTCATGGCCATGACAGATCTGATACCTGGCACCGCCTGGGCAACCAAAATCTCCTCTAAATGCTGTTTGTGTTCATCCTGGAGAAAAAATAAAAATGTTATTAACCCTCTAGAGCCATGTGGAGTACTTTTTATGATTGATGGATGCACCTTTTAGTGCTTCAAAATCTCGATCACTATAAAGCATGGAAGAGCCATGATATTTTTTAACTCCGATTGTATTGAACTGAATGAATAAAGTCATATACACCTAGGACGGCTTGAGAGTGAGTAAATCATGGGGTAATTTTCATTTTTGGGTGAACTTTCCCTTTAATCCATTAATCATTATTTACGGGAAGTAGGAGGGACCATAGCTTTGTTTTCAAAACTTATTTTAAACTAAGTCTATGGGGTCTTTGAATATTTTTGTAAATAAATGGAGGGCCTTGGAGTCCCCAAAAAAAAAAAAAAAAAAAAAAAAAAAAAAAAAAAAGAGACCAAAAAAAAAAAAAAAACTGCGTATATATATATATATATATATATATATATATATATATATATTGATATAAAAAAAAAAAAAAGAGACCATTGATGGATTCAAGACTGAAATGTTTTATATATATATATTTAGATTTTGAAAATTTATGGAGTTCTTACCAGTATTTCCAGCATGCTATTCTGAGCTTCCTGAGAGAGTTTCTTCTGATGTAACACTTGTTCCTTGCACCGCTCCACACCTTCTCCCACAGCCCCTTTAATACTGCTGTAAGATTCACAGACGGCACCTAACGTCTCTTTAAACACTGTTCCATTTGTATTCAGCAGCTCACCTACAGAGAGACATAAACAGACATTAACGTGACTGTTTTCCTGGAGATACTTTCTTGCTGGAAGGGATTTTAAACCCCCCAAAAGAGCATATTCCACTTTGAGAGTGGAGGCACGTAACATCTTACCCACAGAAGAGCGGTAATAGTCAATCATAGCAGCATGTTTGTGGCTCTGCTCCTGCAGTGAGGTCTGCATGCTGTTGTAGCAGTTCTCCATACGCTGGGCAAAGCTCTGCTGGACCTCCCCGTTATGAAGATCAACTTCCCTCTTCCTTTGCAGCTTAGCGTGGAGACCATTAACATCCTGTGTGCTGACCTCAGCAGTGTTCAAGAGCTGGATGAGAGAGATCGAGTTAACACTTTTTGCATACTATCCTATCATTGCATCACCAAACACCACATCTGATTCACAGACCTGATCAGCAGTGTTGTAAAGTTGACACTCATTGCTTTGGAGCTGTGAAGTGATGTACTCCTCTTGAGTGAGGCGGTGCCTGGTCTCTGTTAGGTCCTTGTGAGTCTCCTCCAGTCTCTGGTTCTTGTCCTGCAGGTCCTCAGTGCACTGGTCCAATTTCTGCTTACTGTCTGTAAACAAGTCCACAATCTGCCAACACAAGCACAATTTATCAGATGCATCACTCATTGTCATGACATCACACAAACACTCAAAAGTGGAAGTTGGCAGGACTTGTACACACAGAAAAGCAGAAGTAGAATGAATTTGAAAGACGCTCACCTTTTTGAGCTCCTCCTCCACAGCAGCAATCCGCTCTGTGTACTCTGTAATCTGCTCTTCCTGAGACATCAGTTTACTGTTCATATTCCTGTAAATAGAATTCTGAATAATCACCTCCAATCAAACTAAAAACAAGTCAATTCAAGAAAGGAAAAAATGTTTTCTAAAGAAAATGGTGACTATTTAATTTGAGGCATCATCGCAGTTTTTTTTTTTTTTTTAAAAGAATTTAAGCAAAGACATTAAATTGATCAAGTGACAGGAAAACTGTATGTTGTTACGAAAAAAAAAAAACCTGTACCATCACAGGAATAAACTACATTTTAAACTAAAATAGAATAATGTCATTAAATTATAATAATATTTAACCATTTTTTGATCAAACAAATGCAGCTCTGGTGAGAATAAAAAAAAAAAAAAAAAAAAAAAAAAAAAAAAAAAAAAAGATATGGAGAACTCACTCATAGTTATCAACAGAGATGTACACTCCGTGTTTATCACGGGTGGCAGCCAAATCTCTTTTCAGTCGCTCAATCTCCTCTGTGTATTCCTACAACATTTATTTTAGAAACATGAATTGTTTGGTCAGTGCTGCATGAACAAGTAGAAATTAGGAATACAGTTCAGGAATCTTATGAAAATGTATAATGTACAAACAATAAAGAAACTTGCCTTGATCAGAGTTCTCTTGGTGAGTTTTTGGTTGACCTCTGGCTTATTCATGATACTCTTGGCCCTGTTAGCGTAGTCCAGAGTGCTCAGAGTTTCCTACAATTAAACTATAAATCAATATTCCTAATAACAAGGACAAAATAAGTAAGAAACAGCACAAAGTCTAGCAGCACAAGACACACCTCCAGATTGACGGAGGCAGGAGACACAGTGGCAATAATGGAGGTTTTGGTGCGTCCTCCCAGTGAGTCTTGCAGAATACGAGTGAGTTTGGACTCTCTGTAGGGTACGTGAGGCCCTCTCTCCACAAGAGCCTTGATTACACGACCCAGAGTCAGCAGAGACTGGTTTATGTTGCCAGCTTCACGTGCACGCTTGTCCACGGCACCAGATCGCCCAATGTTCTCACTACCCGCAAGATCCACCTAAACAGAATAAAACAAGAGTTGCTGGTTTAAAAACACTTCAATGAACTTTGAACACTTTTTTTTAACCATAGTTGTAGATTAAAACACTGTGTCTGAAGAAAGTAAACTCACCAAGTTCAGTTTTCCTATCTTAACCAGCTCTTCTCCATCCAGTGTGATCTCTTTCATATGAATAGTCACAGAGAACACTGAATGAGATCGACTGGTGGAAAAAAAAAAATAAATAAGAGGAGAGGAGTTATAAACCTTAAACAAAACACCACAAAGGCATACATTTAGTCTTCTGTCCGTTTAAATTGGGAAGCATGGATTACCTGGAATAAGCATTCATGAGCGTGGAGGCTGTCTTTCTCTTGGCAGCTCCTCTCTCCAGGATCTGATACACCTCGTTCTTATTGTGTACAGTGATCTCCTCCAGACCTTTAATAGTCACACCCCTCTGACAGATATACAGAACGTCTTATTTTTACAAACAAACACATGGCATTTTTCAAAGGAATCATCTATGGATATTATAGGTATAATACATTACAGAAACAAAACAAAGAAGCATACTTTATTTCTGGGATCATCAAACAGTTGTAGCCTCTCTGTGACATCTGGAGCAGGGCTGAGAAGGTCAAACAGTTCCTCATTATAGATTTCCAGCAGAGAAACCTTCACTGAGAACTCGGTGCCATTACTGGACAGTTTCTCGAAGATCTGATGAAGAGTTCTGGGAATGATTCCAGCAAGAGGGTCCTGTAAGAGAAACCATGAAAGAAAGAAGGAAGGAAAAACCCTGATCAATCCCTGAACAAATCATATCATGCAAATAATGGCATTTATATTGTAGCCCAAGACCAAAACCTCAGTAAACAAGCACTTATTTCTATATTTTAAATGCAATATATGCATAACACATTATCATTATTCTCAAAGGTAAAGTTGTAAATACAAGCAGTTTATTCAGAAAGAGTCAAAAATGAGGACTTAAAATTGTTACTGGTGCAAGAAAACTTTAACATTAGAAGTCTTTAGAAAATAAATCAAACATTAAATGAACGTATAAGGCCCCTTTAATCAACACTGGTTTCACACATGCTGCAGAAGCGCCAAACTTTGAATTTGAAATATTACCTCTTCCCAAGTAAACTCCTCATTGGGTGATCTTTCACCCTCCATTGTGAAGGTTTTCCCTGTTCCAGTTTGTCCATATTAAACCAATAAGAAGATTTTTTATTTAATACCATGCCAGCTTTGTATCTATTCTAACGGCAAAAATCTAACTTTAGTTAAGGTGTACAATAGAAATCAAATAAAATTACTATGCCTAAAAACTCAGAATAAAAAAAGTTGAATGATTTAATATTTAAATACAGATACTCACGCAAAGACAGTACAGTTATAGCCCATGATAACTTCATCTAATATGGGGCAAACCACACTCCTATAAACGTCGATTTGTTTGGCAGAAGGACCAAAAACCTAAACCAATTGAAATGTGACAAATTTAATGAGCATTACTACACACTGAAAAAAAATTCAATGGCATTAATACTCAGGACGTGCGTGGAAAACAAGCCAAACACTCACCATGTCAAAAGTGTATGCTTTTCTCGCTGCTTTGTCTGTGGCGCCTCCAGTACGGACTATCACCTCTTTTCGGTTCTGGTCACATTCAACAACCGTATGAGAGGCAGATTTACGCTCCACTGTGTTGAAGGGTCTGTAAATCACACGTCAGATATGAGAATGGTATAGATATTAATTTCCATCTCATTATATATATATATATATAAATAAATCAATTACACAAATTGGTATTTAAATTGTGTCATGAAGGGGGCAAACTGTTATTATATATATATATATATAAATAAATACAAACAAACAAAAATAAATAAACAAACAAACACAATGTTTGCAGGGTATAATTTAATAAATAAATAAAGAGGATTTTAAATTAGGAATATAAAAATCATACATATGCAAGTTGGTTATTGGTCATACATACAGCACAATATACTATACTACGATATGATATTGAGGCATTCTTACACTATTTGCAAAAACATAATTAACTGTTACACATAAAACCTGTAACATGTACCTGCATCGCACAACCACTTGTATATTTCTGCCTTTTTCATCTTTTTTAACAGCTGGTAACTGTGATGAAGCCATGCTGAAGGAGCGTCTTCCGTGCTCCAGGTCTGAAAATGCCCTTTAAATGTAACCTTTAAACAAAATTAAGTTTTAAAAAGGCAAATATAAGTCACACCGGAAATCATTTATATAAACATTCAGCCATTTAAAAAATATAAACGTACACAAATATACTGCAAACAGCCACAGATAACGTAACGCTAACGTTACATTAGTATGACATTGTCTAGCCTAAATGGCGCCTAACTAAAATAAGTCACAAAACTAAACTAATAAGAACAAAATTAGCAAATGCACGTACCGTTCACCTGATCTCCTTTAAACGCAGATCAAATAAGCTGCCAAAGTCGTTTAAAATCCCACCAATATCGCAAATTAATGGAATACACTATATTAGCTGTACGCTCTGACTACGAGTCTCTCCTCCAAGCGCTGCAGTTGCCGACTTTGAAAATTGCGCATCTGCTGATTTAAGCCAATCAGAGCAGAGGGTTTTTTCACCATGGTTCTGATTGGTCTAAAGGAGACGAGCTAGAACGGATGCATCTCGGGAAAGTGTAGTGTTTTTAAAATAGTACTGGACGACGAGAGCGAGATTCAGTTAATAAATTAAATAACGTTTAATTAATAAATAACTTTTAACAGTACTATGTTTATTTTTCAATAAAGCTGGCGTAATAATTCAGCATTTTCAAATTGAAATATACAAGGCGTAAATAAAACTAATTAGATAAAGAATTGACATTTCATATTTCATTTCAGTAAGTCATAAACAATTAATATTTATTTAATAATAGTTAATGTCTTTTTTTGTTAGACTAACGTTTGTGTTATGTTTATTATGATTGCTTTAAAATGTGATGTTGTACCAAGTTGATAAGTGTGGGGTCTCTCTTTTTATGTCACTTTTTAATATGCTCTAAAATTATTTTCCTACATAAATATTATTTTCCGCAGGTCTCATTACATCAAAGCATGAACTGTGATAGAGATTCAAATAAACATGTTTGTCTTTCTGACACTGACACCGCCTTTTGCTTGAAACGACTGTAGTTCCTAAAGTTACCAGTAGATGGAGGTAAGAAACCATGACACACTTGTGTTCTTAGTAAACAGATCTAGGCATTTTAGGCCTTCCTGGTACTATTTTAATAGTATTTGGACTGCAGAGCAAATCATACAGTGGAAATTCATATTTGTATAAATATATTCAAGCACTTTTCTAGCCGTTGCCTTACATGATTAATTGTCACTCTGTCATCTATTTATCAACTGCGTGAAGATTTGTTTATTCACACCAGTCTTATTTTAAGGAAATATCCTTTGTAAATGTATTCATAATCATCACATATCATAATCTCCTTTTCTATCATTCTTATATTTGTACTTCTTATTCTTAGTTGAAGAATTAATTAATTTTTTTTATTTCCTGATTGTTGACTTTGTACTAGCCAGGGTTTGATAAAAAATAATAATAATAATAAAAAGATTTCAACTTGTTATCATGTTATTATAATTTATTTTTGCTATTAAATGTCTTTTGTGTAAATTTTTAAGTTTTACTGCCTTGTATTAGACCCAGACATAAAAGTAAATAGAAAAACATAAAAGTAAATGTTCGAAAACTATTTAGTTAGTGTACTTGTTTAAAAGTGAAGACAAACGGTGTCATTAAAAAACATGCTTGAGGTGCGATGTGATGTGTGAAGAAAACAAAGAAAATAAAATATTATTTGATTAGTTTTAAAAAATCGAGATGTGCTTCAAATGCAGACACTGTTGTGGAATTGTGTATGACTTTAACAAGAATTACACCAGTTCAAGATTTTTCTTATGATCGTATATCAAATAATAGACAATGTCAGCATACAATTAAATACACTAGTTTGAGTGTAAATAAATATAGAAATAAGTGGAAAAATAAATAAAAGAATAAATAAATAAAAAACACCTGCCCAACTCAATCTGAGCAACTGAATCCTTAGCCATCTTCAAGAATCGGCTCAAAACACATCTCTTCCATCTTTATGTGACCCTCTAACTCTAGCACTCTCTATTCTAATTCTATTCTTAAAAATTGCCCCATTTAGACTTGCACTATTCATTTACTAACTGCTTGATTTCTTAAAAAAAACTAACAGCTTCCCAATTCTTTTTGTATTCTATCTATTTCTTTTCTTTTTATTTATTATGCAATCAACAAAAGCATAAAAAGGCATCTAACACTAGCTTGCGCTATTCTATTTTTATTCTATCTGATTTCTTTTTATTTATTATATAATAAAAAAAACTTGGCATGTGTACTATGTTAAGCTAAAACTGAGACTTGTTATAGCACTTGCGTATCATTGCTCTTTTGTTGATTTTGATTGCTTCCGTTGTTCTCATTTGTAAGTAAAAGCGTCTGCTAAATGAATAAATGTAAATGTAAATGAAATACATATGAAAAAGTAAATGCAGAAAATAATAAATGAAGGGAAATTTGATACTAAATAAATGTACAATTAAATGTAATTTAAAATGAATTATATTTGTTTTATTAAATTATATATTAATCGGAATACTTTATTTATTTCTTATTATTACATTTATTTATTTGTCTATCTATTTATTTGTACATTTCTTTCTTTCTTTCTTTTTAATTTCTGCAGGTTTGGTCCTCCATATGAGTGTACGAAATGCGTTTCTTTTTCTCAAAGGTTTACGGGGCCAAAAGTGCCCTTTCTGTCAAAGAACGTTTGAGACTTTTATTTTAAAGTAGTATCATTGCTATGGACTTGTTGTGTTGTCATAGTAGCTGTGCTCACGTTTTGGCGTTCCTCGAAGTCGCAGGCTTCACACGCGTGCAGTAGCCTGACAACAACAGCAGCAGCAGCAGCAGCAGGAGGAGGGAATGGGGAGAGAGGGGCACCGCACCGTTTAACAAGACACTCTTCAACACAACACGACCAATAAAACAATTCACCATCGGTGAGCACGCGCCTAAATCTACAGATTCCTTGCGCGCTGATCGCTTGTGTTTTTCCTCTCGTGATTTTGAAATTATCAATAAAAACAACCGAGGCTAACGCGAGCTCGCGTGCTAACCACTATCACCCTAAAAACCGAGCTGTCAGGCGTACATTTGTTGAAAACTGTTTATGCATTCAATCCCTGGCGGTGTAAATGCAATACGTGGTTTATTATAAGAGGTTTTAAGTGAGGTAAATCAATGCATAATGTGATTTCTGCTTGCATGACGGTGCCTTTTTAGCTACACGCGTCTGTTAGCCCCTGAAAGACTGATTTCACATGGACTGATTCATATCGATTATTAGAACCGTTTCAGATAGGGTGATGTGTTCCATATGCACTCAAATAGTAGCACCGTGCAAGATTCACGTTTGTGATTGGCAAAGCGACAGATGCATGATTTTTGGGGGGCTCGGGTGTGTTGCTGGTTTCAAGGCCAAGGTCGCAATGAGGCCTAACTGATATGAATAAATAATAATTTTTAGCATATGATGGATAGTGTTTAGATGCATCTGTGATTGTTGTGATGGGTGTAGTGCAGAAAATATGTTGCTGGAGGGCACTGGTTTTCATCTGGTTGGCGTCCAAAACGTGGGTGATTTTTTTTTCTTTTCTTGTGTGCCACCAAAGATCATTAAAAGGGTTTTATGCCTTTTTAAGTTTTAGAATATAGTAAATGTGGTGTTGCATTAAGTTTATATATTAATTATAATTTTAGTGATCTATTATTATATATTTTTTTGTCTTTCCATGGTTATTCCATGCTATTTGGACATTTAGTAAAACCACAGGTGTCTTATAAATACTATGGGAAATCAATGTGATTATGATATCGCTTGACAAAAAGTAACATACTGATACTTCAAAATGTGTAAATGTTGACATGGAACTCCAGATTATATGTCCCAAAACTATAATGGTAACTTTTTTTTAAAGTGGTAAATCTCAGAATAGTACTGTACAGTCAGGTGGTACTATAGTACTTTGATGTAAATCATGGTCCTGAAACAGAATGAGTATAATGTGCAGGATAAACCTTAATAATATGGTTTATTTTAACATGTTAACTGACTAATATTTGTTGTGAGGTTGATTTGTTGATCATGTATTGTGTGTGTGTGTGTGTGTACATATATATATACATATACATACACTCACATACATATCTACATACACGCTACATAGATACATACATATACAGACTTACATTGTAAACCAGTTATTAATATTGATTTAAAAAATGCTGTGTCATTAAAAGCTGCAACATTTTTTTTTAGATTGGAAAATTTAAATATTAAAAAAGGGTCATAAATTGTCTTCCACAAAAGCAGTATGAGCAATTATTATTTAGTTTTTTTGTAGTGTTTTTAATCTTTTTTTTTCTTTCTTTTTTTTAATATATATATATAAATGTGGATAGAACCATTAGAATAGAACATACTGTGTGATATGTCAAAGTCTTCAAACTCTAAGTAAAGTTTTATGCCATTTGATATGTGCTTATTCCATAATCGGTTAAGGTTTATTCTGAAGTTGAAATTTACCATCAGGTTTATGCTGACATATGAATAATAAAGTTGTGTACCCGTTCACCAAGTTCATAAATTGCTCGCTGCAGCATTTTATTAGAATATTTCACACTTGCAAACACATGCACTGCAAATGCAATATCCTGCTGAATCAACTAGTTGCATTCTTCAAAATAAAGTGACAGTAATGTAAGCAGAATGAATAATTAATGAGAATTTATGAGCGCATGTGAGACGGGGGTTACAGAGACCTGCCCTTTATTTTCAGGGTCAAATCAGGTGACCTGCTGGATAGGTTGGCCCGAGGGGTCCTTTCATATGACAAGTTTGGAGGCGGTGTTGGAAATCAGGTGTTGGGCACATTTATGTTGGTACTCCTGCATGAGGAATTACTTTGAAACTAGTTTTTGTCATGTTTGTCTGTGAATATTTTCTAATTGGTAATGAAGTCGATTGGATTTATAATGAAGCTCATAATTCTCCTTAACTGATAGTTCAGTATATAGATTTTTCTCTGATTGCTTCTGTTTTTGTTCCATAGCGCAATTTCTCTTTTCTATGTATTTTGAGAGATTTTAGCTGTTTTATCTTGGACTGAATGTTACTAGTAAACAGTCAGTCCTCTCAGGATCATAGCAGCTGCTATATTCAGAGTCATTCACATGGCAATATAGGTCATACTGAGTGCTTTGTTCGACTTGACTGGGTATGCAGCCAGTCTGGCCTGCCGTTTTGCCTACAGTGTAGCTAGAGGTTAACAGGAAGTCTAGATGTCTACGCTTTTTTGACCAAGTGGACATAGTTCTGCTTAGTTGAAACAAGAGCTAATAACTTTACTAGTCTCCTTTGCAGTAAATCAACATTGAAAAAAGATTTTAGAAATGCTGAAATTACCAAAATTAACCATTGTCTATAATGGTGTGTGAATGTGTGTGTGTATATATTTATATATAAATCTCTACACGTGCGTGCTTTGACGTGGAGCAACATTTACTACACAGAGCTGTTGTTCACTGACAAGCTGCACAAAACCACAATCATATTTTGCACATGTTTTGTGCAGCTTGTCAGTGAACAACGGCGCTGTGTAATGAATGCTGCTCCATGTGAAAGCACACACGTGTAGAGATTTACCGCTGATTACAGAACTGGCTTTACTGACGAGATGCGCATTAATATATATATTAGGGATGGAACGGTTCACAGAAAAAAATCTAACTGGATGGTTCTCCACACACGGTTCGGCACACGGTTGGAGAGAGGTTAAACTTAAGTTTCTTAACGAATTTGTTGAGTGGTTTGCTATAAATAACACGTAGCTCGCGCGCACAGAGAGTAGATTTGTCCGTGCGTTCATCCGAGTCGTGCAAACCGTGTCTCAGAATGCGCACAAATACTAAGCTCTCTGTGAAGTATTGTGTTTAAATATACAAATTCACACAAAATTAAGTCAAAATGCCCGCCTGGATAAGTATCGTATAGCAGATATAGCCGGCTGAACGTACTGGATCAGTGCATTCTCTTAATGTGACAGCACTTTCTTAATATTAATCAAACAGCAACAACAAAGAAATCATTCACTGCTCTTCATTGAATAGCTTTTGTAACTTTACTAAAGGTTAATCTTTAATTTTTACAGTCATATATGCAATGCTGTTTTACATTTCATTACTTTATTAAATTTTTGTACCTAAAAACTGTTAGACTTACCTAAAAAACCTGCAAATCATGGTTTATTTTATTTGTATCTTTACTCTATTGTTTATATTTGTGCTGTTGCTTGTAGTTAGATTATTCTTATATTCTTTATTTTAATTTGACAGTATAGTTTTTCCCTAAACATAGCACATGCCGAACCATACCGAAACCGGGACTCTAAAACTGTGATACCAACCGATCCGTGAGTAAGTTGATCCGTTCCATCCCTAATATATATATAAGCACAGTTTAGGTTTGCAAAGTTGCATCTAGGTTTGCAAAGTTGCATCTAAACAAACCGTTAGACTTCTAGAGCAATGTCCTTTGTACAGATAAGACCAAGCTGGAGATGTTTAGCCATAAAGAACACCACCACGTTTGGTGAAAACCTAAAGAGCATATCCGCACAAACACCTCATCCCAAAAGATACACATGCTGGTGATTTTGGGCTTGGTTTGTAACCACAGGACCTGGGCACCTCACACTCATTAACTCCTCTGTATCCCAAAATATTCTAGAGTCAAATGTGAGGACATCCGTTCGACAGCTAAAGCTTGGCCAAGATTGGGTCATGCAGCAGCACAATGAATTCAAGCAAAGCAAACAAGCAAATCTACAACAGAATGGCAGAAAATAAAAGAATCAAGGGGTTACAGTAGTCCAGAGCTCATCCTGACTGAAATGAGAGTCAGTGGTGAGAGCTGTGCATAAACAAATGCCCTCAAACCTTAATAAACTGGAGCAACGTTGTAAAGAAGAGTGGGACGAAATTCCTCCAGAACGATGTGAGAGACTGATTAAGTCATACAGAAAATGATTAATTCAAGTTTTTGCTGCTAAAAGTGGATCTACAGGGGACTGAATCATAGGGTGTCCTGTTTGTCACACATGGTTTTTCCATTTTGGCTTAATTTTTGTAATTAAATAACACAGTGTGAAATGTAATGTGATGTTTTTAATATGAGGTTTTACTTTCAAAATTTTAAGACTATGTGTGTGTGTATGTGTGTGTGTGTGTGTAGTCCAACTATACTATTTGTAATTCTTTAGAACTCTGCTAATTTGTTATTAATTGGCCACTACTGATATCTAAAAAAGAAATAAATTACACCAGCAACTATAAAGTATTTTGATTATAGATTATTCTGATGATTATTTCCATCTTTAATTGTGAAATCTAGATATGTAATGGAACATTTAATTTTATACAGTAATGGATTCCCTTCCTGTTTCTTTAGCTATGTTTCCATCCACCTATTTTTATGCACATTTTGGGATATCGCATAAGAAAACGCTGGATGGATACACCAAGATGCGCATAAATTCTAAAAATGTACTTAAAAAACGAAGTAGGATAAATTTCTTAATTTCATGAAAATATCTCATTTCACAGCATCTGAAATGCTAGTTTGGTCATTCTAATGCTTGAGCAAAGTCTCGTCAAAGTACTTCGTTATAATTAACTCCCAGAACTGCGTTCCTAAACAGCAGGCTCAGAAAATAAGATAACATGACTGTGTTTTGTCTGTGCGGTCAGAAGCTTGTAATTTATTGTATACAAAAAATATTATATACAGTGCCTTCTACTATACTGCAGCAAATTTAAATTTTCTTTATGATATTTACAATTTATGATTTTTGTGGATCATTTTTATTGTTTGTTTTCATTTAATTGATCAGTTAGTAAAATGACAGATTCTGGAAGCTCTTACACTATTTGAAGGAGATCTCATTGATTTTATTTTGTATGGCTCTATGATGATTTAATTACTGTAGGAACTGTTTTTGTGATGGTATTGATCTCACTAATTAAGATAAAGTACCAGTAACAAGTTGTCTTGAGCCTTGAGTTTCAACACTGGAAATCTGCTTGTGCATAGTCGAATCGGGCAGCCGTGACCTGGCCAGCTGTTTTGCAGTCAAGCATTTAACATCAAATGTTTCGTTCACCGAAACAGATGTGTGTCAGCGTTTTCAAAATCTGAAAGTAAATAACCTATGTGGTTGCATTAGACATTCATGAACCCGAACATGGAGTCTGAGAGCAGATTTTTAACCAAGAGCAAATGTGTTCGCTCACTGAAAATGAAGCCTTGTGTTACTTGAGCTGAAATGACTTGTGGTGATTTGTTGCAGCTGTGTCGAACAGCGGTGGTCAGGAGGAGAGTGTGGACTCGATCCTGAGTGGCAAAAATGTGTTGACAAGCCAGTTGTCCTCCAAATTCAGCTGTCCTCTCCTTGCCAGAGATATGTCCATTATCACAAGCTATGTTTCCTCTCTCTCCATTTTCAGAGTATTAAAAGAATATTGTCTCAGGCCCCCTCCCCCATCTGCAGCATTAAGGTACTGTGATCGTTTCTGTCTGCTCTCTTCATAATCAGTATGTGTAGTCCACGGTTATTTGGTCAAAGCAATGAAAAATATACATGTATGATTAAGACAACTCTGTAGTGCAAGTAAGAAATTACTGAGGTATTTAATTTACTGTTGTTATATTGTTTATTAGAAGATACACCACTGTCCAAACATTTGGGACCAGTAAGTTTTTTTGTTTGTTTTTGAAATAAATAAAATAATAGTACTTTCACTAAGAATGACATTTATAATGTTACAAAGATTTGTATTTTAAGTAAATGCTGTTACTTAAAATTTCTGCTCACTAAAGAATTCTCAAAATAAATTTCTTTCTACAAAAAAGAAACCTGTTTTTAACATTGAAAAATATTTCTTCAGCACCAAATAAGCATATTAGAATGATTTCTGAAAAATCCTGTTGCACTGAAGACTAGAGTAATGCTGCTTTATTTTGTCAGATAAATGCAGCATTGTCTTAAAATCTTACTGATCCCAAACTTGAATAGTAGTGTTTAAAAAAAAATATATATATATATATATACATATACATATACTTTGCTTCCACATATAAATTATGATTAGTATGAATAGTGCTTTGAGGAAGAAGTAATCATTAGAAATGGCAAAGTTTGTTCAATCAAGATCTGAATGTCAATTAAGCCTTACATAAAACTGTTGGTCATTTTACATGTCTAACAGTTATTTTGTTTCTGGATTGTTTTTGACCAGAATAAAATGTTTACCCAACCTTATGCCAAATGTAAAATTTACCTACAGTTAATTTTTGTTATATCATTGTAATAAGGTGCTTAATTCCATAATTTGATAAATTGATAAATACAGTATAATCTCAGACCTGTTTGCTTTATATGTAAAACACATTTATTATTGGTTTGCTGCTGTACAGTTGTGCAGATTCTAAATATTTTTGCTTTAGAGTTGTGCAGATTGTAAATGTATGTCTGTTTTTCATAGCAGAGTAACTCGAGGGGAAAAAGAATGAGCTGATTTTAAGAGCTCTGATAATGATGCCCAGAATAAGTGCGGCCTGGTCACGCAGCAAAGTGGGAAACATACACGCTGTGAGTAAACACTCTCATCTATAATCAGTAACCCACCTGATCCAGATGGCCTCTAACAAGAACTAAATAACATGTCGCTCAAAATACCACCAGACGTAACAGCAACGTGACATAGTTGATTTTAGCGCTGTTGTTTGTGACATCCTACTGAATTGATGTTACGTGGTGTGTCTCTTGCAGTGAGCATTAGAAGGACATGATGCAATGAGATAAACACTGGATGACTGGAGGTCCCCTGCTTAAGTCTCTAAGCATGGCTGGCCTACAGCTGGTGACCCCTGCCTCCTCACCCATGGGGCCCTTCTTCGGTCTTCCGTGGCAACAGGAAGCTATCCATGACAACATATACACACCAAGGAAATATCAGGCAAGTCCTTTGAAATGGTTTGACTCTGATATTTAAGCTAGTCTGAGTGCTTTTAACTCCATTAAAGTAGCATACAAATACTCTGTACAGCTCATTTCCTATATTTAAAATATACTTGAGACATACTATAGCTTTTTGTGAGGAAGAGATGGAAATATTAGCCATTAACCACTGAAGATCAATGTAACCTGATGTGTGAAGATGTTTTGCTGTTACTCACACAAAGCTATTGTTTTAGGAGGCTTGAAATATTGTGCACAGGTCATATGGACTGTTTTTTACAATGTTTTTGATGGTGCTTCACTCTGTTACTTTCATTGTATGGAAAAGAGCAGCTTGGACATTTTGCTAAACATCTCCTTTTTGGTTTCATTGGAAATTAAATGAAAATCATGCATCAAAGTAATCACAATTCATTTGTATTGCAGTTCTACAACTATTTTCATATTATTTATACATGTTATTTATTATTTTTGAAATAAGTTTTTATGCTTTCCAGGCTGCATTTGTTTGATCAAAAAACAAAAAAACAACTGTAAGACTGTGAAATATGATTACGATTTTATTACAGTTTTATATGTTAATATATTTCTAAATGTAATTTATTTCTGCCCTGGTACTGCTGATTTTTCTCAGTAACCATTATTTCGTTCTTCAGTGTCACATGATCTTTCATAAATCATTCTAATATGCAGATTTGGCAGTGAAATCACAAGAAACATTTTTTATTATCAATGCTGAAAGCAGTTGTGTGTTATATATTTGTGGAATCCATTCTATATTTTATTTCAAGAATCTTTTATGAATAGAAAGTTCCAAAGAACAGCATTTAATTGAAAGGTAACATTAAAAATGTCTTTACTGTCACTTTTGATCAAATGAATGCACCTTTGCTGAAAATCTTTCTGACCACAGACTTTTAAAACTTTTTGCTGATTCTAAATAGTTTCATCTAATTGTATTTTCCCACCAGGTTGAACTTCTTGAAGCAGCTCTTGAACACAATACTATAGTCTGCTTAAATACTGGCTCAGGGAAGACCTTTATCGCAGTACTCCTAATCAAAGAACTCTCCCACCAAATCCGAGGAGAGAATGGGAAGAGAACAGTTTTCCTGGTGAATGCAGGTGAGGAATTGTCTAGCCTGCCAAGTCACGTAAAAACATTAAAACATGATCAAACTCTTTCTGTATGTTTATTCGTTTTAATTCTGCTTTGTTCATTTTTCCCGATTGCAGCATCATCTGTGGTTCAGCAAGCATCTACTGTAAGAACCCACTCTGATCTCCATGTAGGCGACTACATGTCACAGGACATGACATCATGGCCCGAGGAGATGTGGAACAGAGAGATGATAGAGAATCAGGTGTGATTATACATGTTCCATTTAACAAGCCTATGAATTTATTCATATAATTGCTGAATGGTTTGATGAGGTGTCATGTTCACCCGTCCTCATCCCTCTTTTTTCCATAATGTCTGTTCTTTCAGGTGCTGGTCATGACGTGCCACATCTTCCTGCATGTGTTAAAAAATGGAGTCTTGCCACTATCAAAAATCAACCTGCTGGTTTTTGACGAATGCCACCTTGCAATCACAGACCATCCTTATCGGGAAATAATGAAGGTAAAATTGCAGTCTTTTACAGCATTGAATGGGTGCAATGAAATCACATCTGTCAGTGTAAAGAGAGGGATGACAGAGGTCTCATCTAACTGTCACTCCACACAGGTGCTAAAAAGATGTTGATCCATTATTATAGTATTAATGGGCATGTATTTAGTCCTGGAGATTGAAGATAGGCACGGATAAGATATTGTTGCTCATCTGAAACCCATTAAAACAGGTTGTTTTTATTTTGAAGGCTAACACTTAGTAGCACAACCTAAGTTCAGAGTAAGACAGATAGTCCACCCAAAAATAACCAAAAAAAATTCTGTTATCATTTACTCAACCCTCGCTCCAAATCTGAATGACTTACTTTTGACTGTGGAACATAAAAGAAGATATTTTTGAGAACTTTATCCATGCAATGAAAGTCAGTTGGCCTTAGTGTTGTTTGGTTCCCAACATTATTCAAAATATCTTATTTTGTGCCGAAAAAAAAAAGTCATACAGGTTTGGAATAACAATTTGCATTTTTGGGTGAATTATCCCTTTAACTTTGAAGACTGTCTGAATGCAGATGCTTTGACTTCACTTTTCATAGGAGAATAATATTTTAGTCATAACACCTGCCAGTTTACAAAATGCAGGCCATCACTATGGAAGATACGTTCATATAACACATTAGTTATAATTAGAGCTGTGCTGAAACAATACAATAATGCATTGAGATGGATGTTTTTTTCCGTAAGATATTAAAACACATTTGCTGGAAATATTAATCAGATTACACAGTTGTTTTCATGACTGATCACTGCTGTCAATTTTGAGTGCTTTGTCCAACTGTAATTCCAGATGGATATCATATTGTAGGTAGTTGGTGATGATAATACCTAGTTATAATGCTTTATTAAACAGTATCAGTCTTCTTTACAGATTTGTGAGGGTTGTCCAGGTTGTCCGCGCATTTTGGGTCTGACTGCTTCCATTTTAAATGGCAAATGTGACCCTTGTGATCTGGAGGAGAAGATTCAGAACCTGGAGAAGATTCTGCAGAGCAGTGCAGAAACTGCCACTGATCTTGTGGTGCTTGATAGGTATGTTTCTGATTTGCAATCTGGTGTATTTCTGGTGTTATTGCAGTTTGTTGAACTGAATTGTTTCCTTGTAAAACTATCTGTATCTAATTTACACAATATGACTGAAAAATGTTTATCTGTCCTTTAAGTATCATTTATTATAGATGTTTTTTACATGTGTGTTTCCCTCGAGGTATGCATCCCAGCCTCGTGAGGTTGTGCTGGACTGTGGGCTATATCAGGATCAGAGTGGGCTCTCTGAGAGGCTTTTGAGTGAGCTGGATGAAGCCCTTAATTTTCTTTATGACTGCAACTTATCTGCTCACCGAGAAGATAGAGATCCCACATTCATCTCCAGACAGGTTCTCCTTTAGGATCTTGTATTAAAGCATCAATACTCTTGACAGGAACCTCTTGCAGTGATTTCAGATTACTGTGTTTTGATTGTGTGATTGTTTATCTGTAGGTGCTGAATGACTGTCGTGCCGTGTTAACTGTGCTGGGCCCTTGGTGTGCTGATAAAGCTGCAGGAATCATGGTCCGGGAGCTGCAGAAATATATCAAACATGAACAGGAAGAGCTGAACCGCAAGTTCTTGTTGTTCACAGACACCATTCTGAGAAAAATCCACGCCTTATGTGAGGAGCATTTCTCTCCAGCTTCCCTAGACCTGAAGTATGTCACTCCCAAGGTCATCAAACTTCTGGAGATTCTGCACGAGTACAAGCCTTTCGAACGACAGCAGTTTGAGAGTGTGGAGTGGTACAATAATCGCAATCAGGACAATTATGTTTCTTGGAGTGATTCTGAGGACGAAGATGAGGATGAAGAGGCGGAGGCAAAGGAGAAGCCCGAAGCTAATTTTCCATCACCTTTCACCAACATCCTCTGTGGAATCATCTTTGTGGAAAGGCGATATACAGCGGTTGTTTTAAACAGGTTTGTCTTAATAATAAATGCACTAAAACTACAATCAATCATTTTCAATGCTAAAATGAATTTAGGAGTCACAATATTATAATGCACATTATGAAAAATGGATATTTATTTTGTAATTCACTGTAGATCCCAATTAAGAGTGTTATTAAATTATTAGTGTTTTAATAGTAAATGGTTAAGAAACATTGATTATTGTTATCAATACTGAAAACGGTCATGCTGTGTAATATTTTTGTGGAAACCATGATACATTTTTTCAAGATTCTTTGATCAGAAAGTTCAAAAGAATAGCATTTATATGAAAAAATTTAAAAGCTTGATGGCCCGAATCTTATATATATATTTAGTTATATTTGACAGATTGCTTATTTAAATTATCTGAAGGTACTTGAATGCAACCTGTGTTATTTGTGTGTATCAGGCTTATTAAGGAGGCAGGGAAGCAGGACCCAGAGCTGGCCTACATCAGTAGCAACTTCATCACAGGTCACAGCATCGGCAAGAACCAGCCTCGCAACAAACAAATGGAGGTGGAGTTCAGAAAGCAAGAGGAGGTAAGATAATTCAGTAGTCCTAGGTAGTCTCTTGTGCCACTTCTTTAGCTTGTGCTAATCATGACTGTTTTTGCTGATTGATATTATTGTCCAGGTCCTGAGGAAATTCAGAGCACATGAAACCAACTTGCTCATTGCAACCAGCATTGTGGAAGAAGGCGTTGATATTCCAAAGTGCAATTTGGTCGTTCGGTTTGACCTGCCGACAGAGTACCGGTCGTACGTGCAATCCAAAGGTCGCGCCCGGGCTCCAGTCTCCAATTACATCATGCTAGCTGACAGCGAACGGACAAAAACATTTGAAGAAGACCTCAAGACCTACAAGGCCATAGAGAAGGTCAGCAGGTTTAATGAGATTACCTGCGTGTACATTAAAATGTGTTATCCTAAGAGTTGTACGTCTTTTAGATCCTCCGAAATAAGTGCTCAAAGTCAGCAGAATGCAGTGAGTTTGAACTGGAGCCGGTGACCGATGATGACAACGTTCTACCACCTTATGTCCTGCGCTCAGAGGACGGCGGCCCACGTGTCACGATTAACACAGCCATTGGGCACGTCAACAGGTCAGTACTCTTTACGGAGATTTCAAAGATTGCTATATTTTGTTGCACATAATGTCATGTTTAAATGCTTTTGTGTGTTGTGCAGATATTGTGCGCGTTTGCCTAGTGATCCGTTCACTCATCTAGCTCCGAAGTGTAAAACTGTGGAGCTAAAGACTGGCGTTTATCAATCCACACTCTTCCTACCCATTAACTCACCACTCAGAGTTCCTGTCACCGTGAGTTCTCGCCAAAATATATTTGAACATTTTTCAAAATATTCAGAGATTTGTGTCTTCTTTGCTAGGAGTTTACACAGACTGTCAGAATTTCCGCACCCGTGTGTTATTCCAAACCTGTTAGACTGATTTTCTTTCATGGAACACAAAAGGAGATGTTTTGAAGAATATTCACACTGCTCTTTTCCATACAATGAAAGTGGATGGAAACTATGAGCTGTCAAACTCCAAAAAAGAAAAAAGCGTCGAAAAAGTTGTCTATATGATTTGGAAAAAGTATTTTTTGTTCCATGGAAGAAAGTCATACAGGTTTTGAAAGACATGATGTATGCAATTTTTCTATGAATTCCTTATTGAAAGTACAACGCCTTCTAAATGTTTCTTCATCCCTTTAGGGGCCAACAATGAATTGTGCAAGACTTGCAGAGAAAGCTGTCGCTCTTTTTTGTTGTGAAAAGCTGCACAAAATTGGTGAGCATGAAAAAGTCCAAATATATGAGATTTCTGATGCGTTCTGAGACTGAGAGTTGCTGACTGATGTGTGATGCCCATGTCTAGGTGAACTGGATGATCATTTGATGCCAGTGGGAAAGGAAACTGTGAAGTATGAGGAGGAGCTGGACCTTCATGATGAAGAGGAGACGAATGTGCCAGGAAGACCAGGCTCCACCAAACGGAGACAGTGTTACCCAAAAGCCGTAAGAGTCACGATCCCAAAATATATTTTTAAAAGTCTGTCAGGATTCATGTTTTTGTTGGTACCACCATACATAGTTTGTGGTCGGTAAGTGATTGTGAAAAATGTTTCTTATGCACTAATTGCATTTATTTGATTAGAAATACAGTCGAACAGTAATATTGTGAAATATTACAATTTAGAATAACTTTTTTTGTATTTTAAAATATATGTAATTTATTCATGTGATTGCAAAGCTGGAATTTCAGCATCATTACTCCAGTCTTCAGTGTCACATGATCCTTCAGAAACCATTCTAATATGCTGATTTGGTGCTCACGAAATTTAATTTTCTTTTATTTTGTCAGATTGTTCATATATAGGAGGATTTTAAAATTCTCTGAAGAGAATGTTTAAAAGAAATTGCTAATAGACATTTTTTGAAACTTTATATTAGCATCTTTACAATCATTATAATTCATCCTTGCTGAATAAAGGATTTTTTTTAAAAATACAATGTGTATAAAGGTATAGAATCATGTTGAGTTTCCTGTCTTGCAGATACCGGAGTGTCTGAGGGGGTGTTACCCGCTGCCAGAGCAGCCTTGCTACCTTTATGTCATAGGGATGGTCCTCACCACCCCTCTTCCTGATGAGCTCAACTTCCGGCGGAGGAAGCTGTACCCACCAGAGGACACTACTCGATGTTTTGGCATTCTGACAGCTAAACCAATACCTCGGGTAAACAGACTTTGATTTAACTTCTCTTTCTGAATCCGCAGATCCTTGGAGAAGAACTTATCAATCTTCATTTATCGTGTAATACTTTGATAATTATTTATAATACAGTCAAGTGTATTCTTCAGTTGATTATATCTGCAATTCATTAACTTGCCTTGAACTTTCAGATCCCTCACTTTCCTGTGTATACACGTTCTGGTGAGGTGACTATTTCAATTGAGCTGCAGAAGTCGGGCTTCACTTTGAGCGCGGAGCAGCTGGAGCTGATCACACGTCTCCACCAGTACATCTTCTCCCACATCCTCCGTCTGGAAAAGCCAGCACTGGAGTTTAAGCCCGTAGAGGCAGATTCTGCCTACTGCGTTCTACCTCTCAACATTGGTGAGTGCTGCTGCTGCTGCAGTCAGTCACAGCGAGATGTTGTCTTGTTTGAATGTGAGATTAAAGTTAGTCCTTCCTCTGATTGTCATTTTAGGATATGGTCTTATCTAAATCTGCAATGAATCTGTCAAATATTTATTTGATTATTTGGACAAAAAGCCTAATTTTATGACCTGTATTTTACTGAGCAGTCATGGGCATTCCATATCCATTTTTTCGATTAAAAAAAAATTAATCTGAGTTAATCCATTCCACAGCATACGGACCCAACTAATAATGAAAAGCAGGACTTTTTGACAGCACTGTGACTTTTATTTTGACAGCACTGACATGCACAGGACCTTGCATTCTTCATCATCATTAGTTAACAGTTCTGTCAAAGAAATTATTACAGAGAAAACTGTCAAACAAAGAAACTCAATGATATATATTAAAGTATTATAAAATTCTTAGTGTTAATAGTCTTTAAATATCTAATAAATATTTAATTCCAAAAAACCTAATTGAAACATTAGTGAATCCAGCTGTTAGATCATCTGAAGTGTGCATTTTTACACAAATGAGCAACAAACTTTAAATCCTTGCTTTTTGCTGTATACAGTTAGTCACTGTCATATACTTATTTTCATTGAAATTAGAATAACCTAGTTTTCGAGAAAATATGATTTCTGGTGCAGACTTAGACCAGATTAGTGCACTGTTGGTAATTATATATATATATATATATATATATATATATATATATATATATATATATATATATATATATATATATATATATATATATATATATATATAAAATCATAAATATGAATGAGTAAATATATTTCATTGCAACTTATTATTAACTTACTATATTTTTAAAGTATATATATATATATATATATATATATATATATATATATATATATATATATGTGTGTGTGTGTGTGTGTGTGTGTGTGTATGTGTATATATATATATATATACACACACACACACACACACGTGTCTTATGTACACCATCGGCCCCCTGCTCTCCAAGATATTGGCTATAAAATATTTATTAGTTGACCACTTGTCGTGTAACTTCTGTTCTTTTTAGTTGAGGATTCCAATACGTTGGACCTGGATTTCAAGTTCATGGAGGATATTGAAAAGTCTGAAGCACGCATTGGCATTCCAAATACTCAGTACACCAAGCAAAACCCATTTATTTTCAAATTGGAGGACTACCAGGATGCTGTCATCATTCCAAGGTACAAAAGTAACTTGTGAACTCTGAGTCTTATTGCCCTTGCAATTAAGCTCTCATTGATGACTTATACTTTGCTTTTGTTTTCACTGAAGTTGAACTCTACCCTTCTGTCCCATTCCTCCCTCTAGTATCGTAATTTTGACCAGCCACATCGGTTCTACGTGGCTGACGTTTACACAGACCTCACCCCGCTCAGTAAATTCCCCTCTCCAGAGTACGAGACTTTCGCTGAGTACTACAAAACCAAGTACAACCTGGACCTGTCTAATGTTAACCAGCCCCTACTGGATGTGGACCACACATCTTCAAGGTAGGAAGTCAAAAAAAAAAAAAGACAAATTCTGGTATGTGCTCTTTTTTTTTCTCCCTAAGAAATTCATTATATGTCCATGGTGGGCTTTTCCTGTAGATTGAATCTTTTAACTCCCCGGCACCTTAATCAAAAGGGGAAAGCCCTTCCTCTCAGCAGTGCAGAGAAGAGAAAGGCCAAGTGGGAAAGTCTACAAAACAAACAGGTATTAACTGACGGAAAGAATTTGTGGTGATAATTATAAGTCATCATACCTGAATTAAGTCTAATCACACCGCTTGTTCGAGTATTTCCTCCCACTGAGAGCAGTAACGGACGAACAGCGGTTTGACTCACATCAGATAACAGGTTTTGGTTGTATTTCTCTTCTCTCTGCTTAGATTTTAGTTCCAGAGCTCTGTGCCATTCACCCCATCCCAGCCTCTTTGTGGAGGAAAGCCGTCTGCCTTCCCAGCATTCTCTACAGACTTCACTGCCTTCTGACGGCCGAAGAGCTGCGGTCTCAGACAGCCATTGACGCTGGTGTAGGGGCTCAGACCCTGCCTCCTGATTTCAGGTCAGTTAAAAAAAATCCGCAAATCATATGCATATCATTCATTCACTGTTTTCCAAAACCTAGTGAGCTCTCTCCATAGACATCATTTTAAGGCATTGTAGGCACACTCTTGATACAAAGGCTGAACTAAAAGGTATTACACATAGTTTTGACAATTCATAATCATAGGAAAATTTACTTTGCAGTGGAGAAAAAGTGGCAGAAAATGTTTTATTCTGTAATAAAAAGCATTGTTAAAAAGGTTTGTCTAATTAGTGGTTAAAAAAATATACCGCAAAGGCTGATTAATTGACCATTATTTACCAAATTTTAATTCAATTGGCATTAGCTGATGATTTTTTTCTGTTTGGCCGATAAATTTGAAAGAAGGTCCTCTATTTTGACACCGTTGATAATGCAGGACTTTTATTTTGACAACATTAAAAATGCTGGCACCTGAGTGCAGTTTAAATGTATTTTTAATTTGTTTCTTTTAAAGGCTCTTTTTTTTTTTTTTTTCAATTTCCATTTTTTTGTAAATTTCGCAAATTCCGTTTTTAATTTAGTAAATATAAAGTAACGTGTGCAAATTTTAATGCAGCATTTGTTTTTTGTTTTTTTTTTCCTATTAAATAGTGATATCATATGTCAACTTTATATCTGGGATATAATGAAATGAAATCCATTGTGATCAACCACTAATTTCAAAATGATAATATCAGCATGTGCAGTTTACGTTTATTCTTATTAGTGTTGTGTAGTTAGCTTAGCGACATGCTAACATCAAAATCTATTGGATTCATTTGTAACTCAAGTCATATAGTTACTGCCTTTATAAAGTGTTCCAATTAATTTGTACGGTAACATCTACCTTAGAAAGCAGCTGGCTTCAGCACTCTCTGCATTAAAGAAAGTGCTCCTGTTTGAGTCCTAAACTCACTGAATATAAACCCCAGGTATCCAAATTTGGATTTCGGATGGAAGAAATCCATCGACAGCAAGTCTTTCATTTCCTGCCCCAGTGCATGTATGGAAGACGACGATCACTGTAAACACGGCACAAGCTCAGATACAGACCACACTGCCCTGGAGGGCTGCAGCACGGAGGCCTCCCAGCCTCCAGAGGGTGCTCTCCCCTGTGAGAACTGCAACACACCAGATGAAAAGCTAGAAACCCACACGCTCCCTGTGACTGATCTCCAGACACCGAACAAAGACAAGAGCGACTGCGTTTGTTCTCGAAACCTCCCTAATGGCACTCGGGGCGACAGCGATGACCTTCCACATAGACATGACATTTGCCAATGCTCTCAGCTGGGCCCTCTGGAGAGTGACCTATCAACACAAACCACTACCTCAGTTCCTGTGCAGCCCTCTCCAGCCGGCCAGCCCCAGCCCCAGCCCCAGCCCAGTGATGAATGTATCCCAGGCAGGAACTCAGATCTCTGTGACAGACATGTGAAAAAACCTACCTCAAACTGTTGCCCCAAACCAGAGCCGGCAACCAGCACCACAGCACCTTCAGAAGTGTCATCAGAGGTCTCTGACGTGGCATCTACACCAGCCTGCACAGGTCCAGCCTGGGATTCTCCCAAAACCTTGGGCCCCAACCCCGGCCTCATCTTGCAGGCCCTGACCCTCTCCAATGCCAGTGACGGCTTTAATCTGGAGAGGTTGGAGATGTTGGGTGACTCTTTCCTGAAACACGGCATTACCACCTACCTGTTCTGCACTTACCCTGACGCCCATGAGGGCAGGCTGTCATACATGAGAAGCAAGAAGGTAAGATCCAGCCATAATGACAAAGACCATTAGAGTAACTGCAAAGCAGAAGTCACCACATAATAATGCATTGCAAGTTTTACATCTTATATATTATATACTTGTATATACTTATATATATAATCTTATACATTTGCAATTCAAGAAAAAAAAACGTTTGATCGTTTTTTTTATTTTAATTCTCTTTTAAATATCCTTAAATAGTATACTTAGTAGTATGCACTATTCTTGAATTTTTATTGAATATTGTTAGTGCACTAAAAAAGGTTTTTTGAACTTGTAAATAAAAACAGATTACTGGAGTGCATTTAACGAGAAAATATGATTGAATTTTTTCTTCTTCAGAATTTCAAGTTCAACTCGATGTGTTACTTGCTGTTTCTTTGTAATTGTGAAATTTCTATTGAATTGTTTCTATTCCTGTTTTTTCAGCATATAAAATTTATTTGAAAAATTTATACTTTGACGTTTATTTTTAATACAGTATACTTAAATATGCATAATACTAAGCAATATTCTTCTGTATCAATAAATAGTATCATTAAATATTGTTATGTATTATTATATATTTATTAGTATTCTTATGTATGAATAATTATTATCATTATTTTTTTTTATTAATTATTATTATTTTTTTTATTTATATTTTTTATCCATAATCTAGGTTGAAATTAGTGCTGGGCAGCGATTAATCACGATTAATCACATCCAAAATAAGTTTTTGTTTATAATGTATGTGTGTGTACTGTGTACATTTATTATGTATATATAAAGACACAAACATACAGTATGTATTTTGAAAATATTTACATGTGTATATTTGTATTCATATAATTTATATTATATATAAATATATTTCATATATAAACAACATATTTTTCTTAAATATATACATGCATGTGTGTGTATTTATGTATACATAATAAATATACACAGTACACACATACGTTATGTACAAAAAAAAAGGTTTATTTTGGATGTGATTTAATCGCGATTAATCGTTGCCCAGCACTAGTTTAAATTAATTCGGCTACTGGTGTTAAATGTATTTTGTTTTGTTGTTGGTAATGTCAGCCTTAGTTGTGCTATGTATGTTTACTTTTTATAAATTAGATAATTACTTTTAAGTTAATTCTTGTAAAAGAGTTTCCCTTTGCTTTGTGCTAATAGAATATTCACCATTTGAAGTCTTAACTGATGAATTTGTAAGACTTGCATATTGAACTGTGTTTGGTTTTCATCACACAAAGCTTTGCAGTTTCTGGTGTTTTATTGAAAAGATTATAATTTTATTTAAATTACTGTTACCATTTATATAAAGCCTCATGTTTATTTGAATTCTGTTTAATTTATTTTTACTTCACATGTTAAATGAGAAAACAAATTTCTTTTGCTCCAATGTCTCCAGGTCAGCAACTGTAACCTTTATCGTCTGGGGAAGAAAAAGGGCCTTCCTAGTCGAATGGTGGTATCCATATTTGATCCCCCGGTAAACTGGCTTCCCCCGGGCTACGTCGTGAATCAGGACAAAAGCAGCACAGACAAGTGGGACTCAGATGAGGTATGAGTCAGAGAGCGTCTCCGTTTGTTTACCAGATAGCTCAAGTCAAGCTTAACCCAATATCAACATGCATCTTCATGCACAATTACAAGTTTGTTTACATGGCTCTGTGCCTTCAGCTGAGGAACATCTTGGCAGCGTTGAGCTGCAGCTGTTTCCTGTCATTGCCACTAGGGGGCAGGTTCATCCTTTTTCGGTGAAGCAGGTTTCAGAAAGGAATTTATGTGTGCAATTGTTTATTTATTATACATGGAAAAGATTAGAAAGTTCAGCATGACACACCTTTGGTTTGATTTGAAACTAATGGCAACAATTCGCTTGTCATCTCCAGGGCAATTACTTCCAAACCTCTGCGCACAAGAAATGGATATAAAGTAAAAGGTAGAAGCTTAACTAATTTTAGATTAAATATAGTAATGCCAACCTACTGAAATGTTTGAGTTAGGAAATGACTCTTGAAAAAAAATTATTTGTTTGTAAAGTAAAAATTGTTAATAATAATTATAATGATAATTCAATGACAACATACAACAGAACAAACCTAATAACCTAACCTAATTGTCTATCATTCAAACCATGTGCAAATATGAAGACCTTAAAAACTACTTTCAGTGTATGAATTTATTTTTTGGGAAGAACATTTTAAAATTTAGGCTAATATTTGTATTTTGAACTATATAAATTGAAGATACACTACCATTAAACAATAAATAAATAAATATATATATATATGTATATATAAATACACACACACACACACACACACACACACACACACACACACACACACACACACATTTAGATACATTAAATTGACAGCAAAGACATTTATAATGTTACAAAAGATTTCTATTTCAAATTAATTCTGTTGAGCTTAAAATAAAAGATGTCATGGTTTCCACAGAAATATTAATCAGCACAATGGTTTTCAACATTCATAATAAGAAATGTTTCCTTGACTTCAAATCAGAAGTATTAGAATGATTTCTGAAGGATCATGTGACACTGAAGACTGAAGTAGTGGCTGCTAAAGCTTATATCAAAAATATAAAACAGTTGTTATAAATGGTAATACATTTCACAATATTACACAGTTTTTAGTGTAATTTTGATCAAATAATTGCAGTTTTGGTGGGCATTAGAGACTTAAAAAAAATTACAAAATTCTAATTTTCCAATCCCCTAATTTTTTTTTACATTGAGATAAAAGCAACTTTTATTCTGTCATTTGAAAAAAATATTCTTATATATATTGTTATATTGTGTTTATAGATTGTAAAAATCTTATCACAGTGCATAAATATATCATGGAATTTAATATATCTGCAGACCTTAACCCAAGGCACAATTCAAAGAAGCATGTCAGGTCAGGAAGAGGTGCCACAATTATTTAAAATGAAATATCTGAAATATTAAGTAGAAGCCACAGTTTTCCATCTGTGTTTAAGCATATGTGATGTATTAGGACATGTGCACAGAACCAAGTAAGAAAAATGGAAAGAACTCTGCTTCTGGTTTCTACCAGCCCTCTCCATGGTTTCGACGGAGACTGGCTGTATGTTTTGGGTGGCTCTGTGTGGTTCAGGGTGTATATGTATGGTATGTGTGTACTAAATTTGCCTCGGGTGCTGTAATTTTAAGTGTCACTTCCATGTATTATTACAGTATAAGGTGTCAAGGGTATTAACATTTTAATGAATATGCAATAGACGTTTTCTCATATGGTCAGCGTTATGGCATATTAATGATTAAAAAAAAAAGATTTTTAGGGTACATTTCAACTTTTGAATCACATTAGATTGGATGAGTCATGGACTTGGACTGGAAGCCCCGGCTCTGTTAGAGCTCTCCTGAGCAAACATAATACTGTGGTTGAACTAAAACACTTTTAAATTGTAATCTTTGCAAATCTGTTGTAGATACTGAGCCTTGGCTTTACAGAGCTCTTGGACTCAACGTTCCTTTCGTGATGTTGTTTGGTTTGTTTTTGTTTAAGCTCTAAGACATTGGGAAATCTGTTTTGTTTCTCAGAATAAAGATTTGGCCAACGGAAAAGCCAGTGATGATGAGGATGACATCGACGAGGCAGAGGATGTGGAGGTCGAGCCATCTAAAGAAGAGGTCAGTGTGGAAGATGAGCTGGAGTACTACTATGAGCACATCAGATTCATCGATAACATGCTGATTGGCTCTGGCGCCTTTGGGAAGAAGATCTCCCTCCAGCCGGCCGAGCCTGGTTACGAATGGAAAGCTCCCAAAAAAGCCCACAACTCCCACTTTTCCCCAGACGGCGGCGCTGACGAGTTCGATTACAGTTCCTGGGACGCCATGTGCTACCTGGACCCCAGCAAAGCTGGAGAGGAGGATGACTTTGTGGTGGGCTTCTGGAACCCCTCCGAGGAAAACTGTGGCACGGATATTGGGAAGCAGTCCATCTCCTACGACCTCCACACCGAGCAGTGCATCGCCGATAAGAGCATAGCCGACTGTGTGGAGGCCCTGCTGGGGTGCTACCTCACCAGCTGTGGGGAGAGGGCGGCCCAGCTGTTCCTGTGCTCCCTCGGCCTGAAGGTGCTCCCGATGGAGAAGCAGAGTTCAGGGGGGTCGGCCGAGCTGCAGTACGGCTGGCTGAAGATCCCTCCGCGCTGCATGTTTGACCACCCGGATGCCGAGCGGACCCTCAACCACCTCATCTCTGGCTTCGAGAACTTCGAGAAGAAGATAAACTACACGTTTCAAAACAAGGCATATCTTCTGCAGGCTTTCACTCACGCCTCGTATCATTACAACACCATCACAGGTCCGTGGATGTTATTTACACAGCACATTTCTTTTAGGATCGTGGTCTGAGTTCAACAATATTTCCTTTAGTAATTTTAATGAAACTTTCGCTTCACAACCTTACTAAACACAAACAGTACTGCTTTGGGAATTTTTCATACTACTTAATTTAAATAACCACTCATTACAACATATACAAGTATTATTATGGTATTTTATGTTATATAATGTATAAGAATAATAAATGTATAGTTTATTATAACAATATATTATTTATTGTTAGAATTAATAATACAAATAATAAGAATAGTAATAATAAACTAATTAAAACGTAATTTAATATAATGTACAATATTATATTAAATTGTTTTAATTTATTATATTTTATATTATAGAATTCATAATAATAAATGAAATGTAAAATTTTATATAATAATTACTTAGTTATAATTAATAATAAATTCATTAAAACAATTGAATGTAATATATAATATTATATTAAATTGTTTTAATTTAGTACTGTTGTTATTATTATTATTATTATGTTAAATTCTATAATAATTTGATGATGACCTGCTATTTAGAATTAACTATTATCTTTATTATTAATATTATTTTTATTTTATTATTTATTATTATTACTACTACGACTACTTCAACGTATTTTTATGTAATTAGTTGTCATTTAAAGAAAGGGTTTACATTATGGCTTATATTTAATATAATGATTATTATATACAATTATATAATAAAAACTTCTTGTAGTTAACACTTTCATTTCCACAGTTGATTTGGGTTACTCACATAAAATATATTACATAGAATTTACAAAAAATAAAATTTAGTCCTGGTATGCTAAGCAACTCCAAGTGTGAGATGAAGTATTCTGATTTATATAAGTATCTTTTTCATTTTATGATTTTTTTTATTATTTTATATTTTATTCATTTTTTTTTTTTAATTCAGCATGTTTTATATTACATCAAAAATCAGACTTGTTTTTATTTTTTTGCATTGCACTGTATGTTTGTTGCACCTGGCAAAAACAAATACTTTATTTTCAGTTGTGTTTTTTACAATCACTTCATATTTCTTGTGCTGTGACCCTGTTCTATTACTGTTCTGTGATATTAATGGCCTCTTTTTAACCTTCTTTGTTCAACTCTGAACTTTGAACAGATTGTTATCAGCGGTTGGAGTTCCTCGGTGATGCAATTTTAGACTACCTCATAACAAAGCACCTTTATGAAGATCCCAGGCAGCACTCCCCAGGCGTGCTGACCGACCTGCGCTCAGCACTTGTCAACAACACCATATTTGCTTCCCTGGCTGTCAAGTACGATTACCACAAGTACTTCAAAGCTGTCTCACCCGAACTGTTCCACGTGATCGATGATTTTGTGCAATTTCAGCTGGAGAAGAACGAAATGCAAGGAATGGATTCGGAGGTGAGCTATCATCTCGGCGTTATCTGTTAAAGATATTAGGCCTTGGAAATGATCGTTTCATTTATGCCATTGTCAGCATATATATGGATAATATTTCATAAAGATTTAGTACCGTGACATCCTATCACTAGCAGTCATCTGGAATCTGGTCTGTGTTTGTATTTGTTTTCGTTTTTGGATTGTAAAAATGCAGTTGGATTTAATTTATTTTGAAATGGTTATCTTGGCACTGAATCGGGTCTTGTTTGAATGGAAAGCATTTTATGCCTAAGGGACAACACTGGATACTGAAAGAGGAAAGACAAATTGAATAAAATAAGTAATGTTCCCCTTAATTACATAGCTGGGTAATGTTGTCCCCAGTATTGGACATTTAGGTCTTTTAAGCGTAATACTAAAAGTAATTGATCGCAGTTCAATTTGAGAGGAAATACCATTACAGTACAGCAATGCTGTCAGTTCACATTTTAAGTTATGACCGCAGTTTTTCTTTTCTGCTGTTGTTGTTGTGTGTGATTAGTTTGGGGATGTGAATTTGACATGGATAAGCACAGTTTTCTGTCCTGAGAGGAAACACTTATTTTCTGAGTATGTGAATAAAAAAAAAAAAAAAGTGGAATTGTTTTTGCTCTCTCATAGCTTCGCCGATCGGAGGAAGATGAGGAGAAGGAGGAAGACATTGAGGTCCCCAAAGCAATGGGAGACATCTTTGAATCGCTAGCTGGTGCAATTTACATGGATAGCGGGATGTCACTTGAGACCGTTTGGCAAGTGTATTATCCAATGATGAGGCCGCTCATAGGTAAGGGCCAAAGACGTACAGACGAGTAAATCAGTTCTGCATTTCTATTCCGTCTGATTGTCTGCCGGCTCATGTGGCGAAGACCATAAGTTCAGTCATTTCCAAAAGTCATGCCATTTTTATGCGTGATGAAATGCCAGATTGAAACGCTCTGCTTTTGTTTTCACCTCGTTTTCTAGAAAAATTCTCCGCTAATGTCCCTCGATCCCCAGTGCGTGAACTCCTGGAGATGGAACCGGAGACGGCTAAGTTCAGGTGGGGATGTCTTTCCCTTATACGCAAGCAACCTCTTAACATAATCACCAGCAAAATACATACACAGTAGCCATAATTTGAATAAAAGTTACTGTATAAGTGTGTGGATGAGAGCAGTATGAGGTCATTTTAAAAATACAGAATCTCGACTCAATTTCCAAGTTCCTGCAACGTCCCTATAAGAGTTTGAAAGCTGTAATTTGAGTACGACTGGATTGATACTAAAATTTTGGCTTTGGTGTATCAATATAAACACTAAATGAGCATTTTAGCCTTGTGGGAATTATTTTTAATATTATTATCAAAAATATGTAGTTTTTTATCATTTATATTTATTAGAAATATGTATATTTAAAAAACTATTAAATTATTAATTATATATACATCATTATTATTATTATTACATTAAAATAATTTAATAAATATAAGTAAATTGTTTTGCAAATTATATTGTGAATGGTAAATTTCTGTTTTACTACCAATATACCCCACAATATAAATTATGCTTGATGGTTGCTTAAACCTAATTTATCTTAATTTGTCATTATTATTAGTCTGTAGTCATTTTTTTTATGTTAATCTCAATATACATGATATATTATTATTAAGAGTATTGATGATAATAATAATTATTATTGTTGCTAATAAATATTATTAGTGCTGTCAAATGATTAATCGCATCTAAAATAAACGTTTTTGTTTACATAATATATGTGTGTGTACTGTGTATATTTATTATGTATATATAAATACACACACATACAGTATATATTTCAAATATTTACATGTGTATATATTTATATTCAGATAATTTATATTATATATAAATATAAACATAACTTATTTTTCTTAAATATATGTGACCCTGTCTGTGAAATCCAGGCTAATGTCTCCAAATCTAATTATGAGATAACAAGCATCAAAGTTTGATTTCAACCATTAGTTTCACTATGATTTCAATCTTTGACATGGCTTTACTCAGTCAATATTAAAGATATAAAGGTTATATTTTCACAGAATGTTCTAAATCTTTATGAAGAATGATTTTATGTAGAAAACAGTAAATCATAAAAAAAGGCAGGGTCACATATACATGCATGTGTGTGTATTTTTATATACATAATACATATACACAGTTCACACACATTATGTAAACAAAAACTTTTATTTTTGATGCGATTAATCGTTTGACAGCACTAATCATTGTTGTTATTGTTATTGTAAATAATTACATTTAATATATAAATAAATGCTCTTTGTTTTGCAGCCCAGGTAAGATACTGTAATTATATGGTGAATGGTAAATTTCTTTTTTACCACCAGTATACCACATAGTATATAGTATTCTTAATTGTAGTTATAGCTTTATTAAACCTAATTGAAATGTATTTATTATTCATTATTTTAACAGGTCTTTGTAGTTATCAATAATTATTGTCATTGTTTGTCATATATTTCAATAGTCATAGTCATATCTCTGTTTTTCTTTCTCTCCCTCCAACAGCCCCGCGGAGAGAACCTATGATGGAAAAGTACGGGTGACGGTGGAAGTGGTGGGCAAAGGCAAGTTCAAAGGCGTGGGACGCAGCTACCGTATAGCCAAGTCAGCGGCCGCCCGCCGAGCCCTCCGCAGTCTCAAAGCCAATCAACCTCAGGTCCAAAACAACTGAGCTTCAGACAGCAGACACCCCAACGCACCAGTCAAAAACACAGCAGAACCCCTCTCGGCACCAGTTTACGGCCGAGCCAAGAATCGTGGCCGACAGCGTTCTCACTGGGGTTGTCAAACTCAAATGAATCGAGTCAAAAGATTTCAGCGTAATTCACATGGGGTTCATTTTTCATTTTATTCTTTACGTGCGCAAACACAATCTTTTTTTTTTTTCTATCCCCAGCTTTGTTTGATCACGAGTGCTTTTTAATGTATTGCAAGTGTTAAGAAAAAGGTCAGGTCTTCTTTTCCCCCCTCCCTTCCCTATTTTTATTAACATTAAAAAAAGATATATGCTCTGCTTTGTGGTAGTGGTTAAAAAAGCTAAAGCTTATAGGTAGTATTACAGTGTACATAGTTTAAACTCCAAGGTATCAACTAAATAAGAGAAAAGACAGTGACATAAAAACAGAATTCCTCAATCTGTGCACTAGTGCCAGTTTTGCTGCCGTTTGGCAGAAGGGCACACGGAAAGAAAGATGGTGTTGGTGTGAAGTGTTTTTCTCTATCTTGAGATGATATATTCTCAATCAAAATTGCACTTCACTAGGATCCGCTTTATTTTGATGAGAGTCATGAGCAAATAATTTTTTTTTTTTTTTCAGATCACAGCAAAATCATTTAGCTCTGTATTTTATTGAGAGAGAAATGCCCTTGCATCCTTAAGACGGATAGGAATTTGACATTCCCGATTACTGTAATCAACATACTTGTAAACGGCACTTGAGGATGCATGTTTGTGTAGCCAACCGGAAGGGGTTGTATAGACGTCATATATAAAAAAAAAAAAAAAAAATGATATTAAATGTTTATTATGACATATTCGTTGATACTTGGGTTTCAGTAATGTCTTTTGATATTGATATTGATGATATTTAGTTCACAGTCTTTATGAACATTAGATGTCTGCATAGACTGACTTGACTGACTTAGTTTTGATATAATGACACGAACGATATACAGGAGGACATATCACCTGGGAAAATATGCTGCAGATTTTATATTAAAAAAAATAGAAAGAGAAAAATAGGATCTGATAATTCTGTAAGACACAAAGCACCTTTACGTATCGTCTTTAGGACAAACCGATATTTCGCTAGATGACTTCACGTGCATCGCTTACCAAAGTCGATACTGATGCAGCGTTGTGAGGTTGCACCTGTTAAATCAATCCCTCAACATTCACACGTTTGGAGATGTGGTAACCAGCCTTTGTTTTAGTGGAAATGTGTTGTAGCCTTTTGTCTAGTCTAAATGTTTTCATTTTAATAGGCATTCTTCACTTGAATACCTCAGTTAATTGCATGCATTTTTTTTTTTTTTGGTGCTATGTTTAAGCTTGAATTTCTCATCTTTTTGCACTGTAACTGTATTACCTCTTAATTTTACCTTTTTGAAATCTGTTGGGTTGGTTTTCTGTTCTGTCAGCTCGTCAAGCTGTAGATATTGTTTCCCCATTTGTCATTTCTTTTGGTTTTTATGCTTGAAGGGGAAATGCTGAGGAAAAAAAAAAAAACGTTCTCCGCACATAACCTTGATGCCTCTCTGATGAGCTCGGATTTTCCTTCACATGAAAATAATTGTGCATCCGATCAGAAGGGTTACTTAACACTTGAGAAAATTGATAGATTGCACTCTGATACATTCTTATAAGGCATGCATCTCGCCTTTGTTACTTTCCTCCCTTGCAGTCTTACCAACTCTAACTATTTTTCAGTCAATAAATTAATCATAAAAAACAGGACGCCCTTATCTATCATTGCTACCCCAGGAATAAGGGTGCAAATTTGAATATGTAAATTTTAACATCTTGAAGGTTACCTAACTTCCCCCTCCTAGTTTTGTCTATACTTCAGTTATGTTACGGACAAACTATTCCTCAAGTTACATAATCCCAGGCATTGCTACCTCAGAAGACCCTTGCGAATAGTTTGGCCTTATCATTGGTTAATATATTTGCCTTTTTACAAATCTGAATGGCATTGAGGCACTATAGTGTATATGCTCATCAGCACCTTAAAGGGGGATAAATATATATTCTCACAACTGTTTGCACTAGAATACATTCCCACTGACATTGAATTTGCATTTTTCAAATGGAGTTTGCTCTAAAGTGGTGCCTTTCAACCCTGATGTAACATCTATACTCTCTCATCCTTTGCTATTGTAGCAATTCTTCACATTATGGTTTGTATATAGTAAAGAACATTTGGTGCCATGCTTTACACTGCATATTGCCTACCGATTTTAGTTTTTCTGGCATTTAAGTTTGACATTTTCCTACTTCTATATCTCATAGGCTATTCAAACGATGTTCTAGCCCAATATAGCCAAGAATTCACAAACATTTGAAGCTCCAACCGAAGTTCGCCCAGTCTTGAGAGTGAGTGCAATCTGGTTCCGTTTTAGCAAGAGTTGAGTGACCCTCTTTACATGATCTCAGTCGCAACCCCAGAGCTGAGTATTGAAAGTCATTGGAAACGAATGGGTTTCCATATTCCCTCAACCAATGGCGTGATTTTGCATATCAGGGTCAATGTGTGCCAGCTCTGCGATATGACACTGTTTCCGTAACCCATAACCCTCAGACTATTGCAATTTTTTTTGTTTGTTTGTGTGTTTTTTCCAGCTTGTTAGGTTTTTTGTTTTTGTTTTTTCAAGCCTCTGAAAGGCGCACACTTTTTTCCTTCACTTTTTGTTTAAGCTTTCTTCTCACTGTTGGTTATTAACTTTCAGAGAATGTGAATCACACATATGGTGCCACCGCATGAATATGGAGTATTTTTTATTTTTTTTTCCAGGCTTTTATTTTAACAACCAATAATCAATCGTCATGCCACAACTAGTCCCACAGAACAGATATCATTGTAAAAAAAAGGAAAGAATTGGAGTCTTTCATCATCTGTGGGAGTGTTTTCTTAAAGTGGTCCTCCATCGTATCATATGCTGCAGATTGTATTTTCCTTCATGGTGGAGAATAATTTTTGTGTGTGTTGTTTTCTTTTTCTTTTAAAACATGTAGCACAAATAAGCATTGCACTCGGGCGCCATACTTTACCTCATGTCAGAACGAGAAAAAAATACAAAGCATGTATATATGATGCCGTAACGTTTAAAGGAATAACTTGTGGTTTTGGCCTTGCTGCTGTTTGCATCGCTGGTATTTTACCAATGTATTTAAAAGTGATCAGAGAGATACAATGTGCCTGCAGGATATCATCAGAGAAAATACACTGTAGAAAAGTAGTTTCCAATCTCTATAATCTGGGGCTAAATATGTTTCCTACATGTACATTCATGTCCTGCCTTAATGTAATACTTGGAATATGGAATTGTAACGTTAACGCGTCAAGTCCTTCGACTGGCATGATTTTAATATGTTGGGACGGCACTGTCCCTCACCCATCACCCCCTTCCCACCCATATTAATTTTAGCTTGTATAAATCCATGTATTAGTGCATGTCAGTGAACACTCTCCCTTCTCACCCACCTGTATTTCCTTTTTAGACTAAACATATTGTATAGATCTGAATAAATCAGCCTTAACATTTATTTCAAATGGCTTTATTTCATAGCAAAGTGTCATACTTTTTTTTTTCTAAGGACGAAAATGCCTGATTTAAAGTCAAATGCACTCTTAGCAGCAGCAAGGTGTTCAGTGACAACATAGCAGGAATGGAATGAGTGGCGAGCTCCTCTTGAAGGGGTTTATGGAAGTGTTGAGCACTAACAGTAAGGGATTTTAAACGGGGAATTATGGGCCACAAACTGCAGCTCGATTTCTGTATTTTTAAGGGACGTGCATTTAAAAGACTATTTCTCATTCATACTGTATCAGTGCTGCAGTGGTTTGCATTCTGCACCTTATGGATCTCAAAAACCTTTAAAAATTCTGTTTCCCCCCTTTTTTTTTTTTTTTTTTTAAAGTAATTGTAGCTGAGTATATCTACAATAAAGTTATGGTATGGTCGTTCATTTGTGGCGTATGTGTGTTCTTTATGCTGTGTCCATAGATCCTGAAATGATGTATTAGATTGCTTTATGAGCTGCGTGGCTGCGGCTACTAATACTGTGTGAAAAGCCGGTCACAGGCCACAGTGTAAGTGTGGGCTTTGCAGTGATGACCTCAGTATTTTCCTAACCCAAGGAGAGCTCTAGCCTCCCGTTTATGAGTGTTTGGAGGCTGCTCGGGTTTAGATGGACTCGGCAACCATGACCGATGTTTTAATCACATTTGCACAGAGCCTTATGTAATAGATGAAGTAGGTATGAACTGTGTTTGCAAGTGTACTTTTTCACTCTCGACGGGCCTTTTTATGTTCTTGTGTATCCATTTCGTTGCTTACACATTTCGTATGGCTGCATCAATGTTTGCCAAGAAGTAAAAAGAAAAAAGTTGGCACGCTCACTCTTGGTAGGTGAGAAATGACCTCACATCAGCTGTGCAAGCATTGGCATGTGTATTCTGATAACCCGGGGAGTTTTGCCACGGTATTACTATTTCTAATTAAAATTTGGATTCAGAAAGACGTTCAGCAGTATTTTATGAATTCTGATTTGTAGTGTGACGTTTATTGATTTGAGACGGTTGGAGACTCATAACCCCAGCATGATGCTCTGAGTGTACCTACAGTAAGGTCCAGAAGTCTGAGACCACACTGAAAACCTGAAAAAGATTTAGGGTTTTGAAAACCGAAAAACAAAGATAATTTATGAATTTAAATAAGAAATATAAAATGAAAATTATATTGCATATTCTCGTTTTCTTGCACTGATAGGAACACACAATCTGAAGGTATGAAAGTTAGATGTGTTGAGAGAAGAAGTCCATTTCTAGATCAAATCAGGCACTTGTAAACCATCTACTTTAATAGCAATGAAGCTCAGTCAGAATTGGGTTCAATTTAGAAAACCAAAATACCAGAACCACATGTTTGTCATGGTGTTTAATTCCATTAATGGTGCTCGCACCCTCTAAAAAATGTTTTGGAAAAATTAACACAATAGTTTGCATCAATTTTTTTTGTGTGTGTGTTATGACAACTTCTAATGAAATTTTGTTCAAACATAATTTGTAGCATAAATACAATTTTTTTTCATTTTATCTCAAAAAAAGTTGTGAGTTTGTGAAAAATTGAGTTGAGGCCCTGGAACCAATTAATCTTACTTCAGTTCAAAACAGCTAGCATTACACATGCTAAATGTAACTTATGTACCATGTAAATTGAACAAGCAAGTAAGATATTACTTGTCACTGGCATTAATATAGCTATTGCTCTTAGAGTTAATGTAGTGTGTACTTTCCTGTAGCTACCTACAACAGAACCATGAGCATAATGGTAACCACAAAAACTTATTTTGTGTGTTGAAAAATACAATGCACTTAATTTAAACATTTACTTTCCTTATCCTGTCCAATGCAAATTACTAGAAATCTACTTACAAGTTGTATTTTTTAAAGACAATTTAATTGTTGCTGCTTTAAAAAAAAAAAAAAAAAAAAAAAAAAAAGATGCAGGAAAGAGTTTAAATTACACTTAACATTAAGTTGATGTAATGAAAATAATGTTTTACATTTTATAAGGTTTAATTAGAATTTGTATTCAGGTTTTGGTAATATGTCTCCTGAATTTCTTTTTAGAGTGCAATATTTTGCCGATTCAGATGAAACTAAATACTCGTAAAGCGCTCACTGCATAACCATTCAGCAACACCAGTGAAGAGTGATTCTTATAAGCCAGTTATTTTTAGTGAATCACAAATGCTTATGAATCATTCAGAAAAGTTTCTTAATTAATCTGAATCACTGATGTCATGTCTGACTTCATGACCAAGAACTGATACTGTTGTTTTGTAGGCTACGTAAGGCTAGTAAGACTTTAGTGTAGTTATTGACTTATGTGATAATGCATTTGTATGCATTGACAGATTAAAAAAAAAATAATATGCAATTTTTTTTTTACGTTTATTAAAATAAAAAAAATTGCATTTCTGTTTTTTTTTTTTCCTCAAATTCAAAATAACTGTTGAAGGCATTGTAACCAAAATCATTACATTTCTTTAAATTTTCATTCCTAATGAAGATTTTTTTCCTAAAGCCTAATGGTGTAGTTACAATATCTACCAGCAGGGGTTAACAGGGTCATACTAACCCGCCAAATGTTGACCCCTTGATCCAAATAACGGCAGAGGGTGCAAAAATGCTGAACACACACTTCGCTTTTAAAATGTACATCCTTGGTCTTGAGTCTTTGCGGCTCTGCTCATGACTTCAGCTCTGACAAGGAGTTGATTAAACTGCTTTGCGTCATTTTAAAGCAAAAAAACAGTCTTGAACAGATTTTACCTAAGTTCAGCGCTGTTGATGAAGTGCTTGTAGCAGATCACCTGGGCCATGTCTGCTGAGATAATCTAGAAGGGAAAAGTTGAACAAGGCTTTGTTCATCAAAATGTAGATAAAGGAGGAAAAGAAATATCTATAGCTGTTGAAAAGACATACATATGCTTCTCTGGGTAATATATGTAGGTGGAATGCAAATGGCAGCCAGTGCGCTGGGCCGGGATCAGGCGGGGCTGATATGCTGAGTGTGGGAATGAGAGGCTAATGGTGACTTATTACCTGTGTTGACAATGTGCAGGCTTGTGCCGTGTCATTTGAGCCATTTATTCTCCGCGCTATAAAAACAAAGAGATGACGAATAAATATGCAGAGGGGGCTCATTGTTTTCCGCTTGCTTGGTTGCCAAAACTTTTTACTGACCTTTTGAGCGCAGGTCCCAAACCAGCGCTAAACTGTCTGTCACTCAGCGCACACGCGCTTACACAAGACGCCCTTTTGACCTCAGCATCTTGTTTTTCTCTCTTTTAAGCTTCGGGAGCAGGCGACAATCGAAATCGAGCATAGCAGGCATTCCGTGCCGTGCTCACATGGTCATTTGTTTCCCTCTTTTGTACAGTCGCTTTTAATTCCCCTTCACGTGAGGATTACAGTGCATTGCAGTCAGGCCGTTACAATGCACAGAACTCTTACTGGTTATTAATGCACAGGTTTACTGATGGCCCTTCAGCTTCAGGAACGGGCCTGTGCTTCCTCATGTGTAATTAGATCCAGATCCGTGCACCCTGTCTTAAGGGCAGGCCGAGGAATAACCCCGGCATCAGGAGAGATAAGGATCGCACGCGCTTCCACAAATACAGCCCCAAATCAGCAATCACATTTAGCATCACTCTATTAGTCAAATCGCTTTTTCTCCATTGGTTTGTGGTTCATTCTGTGTCTGTTGGTGACAGAGTAGTCTTTCTAGGAATTGCTGGTTGGGCGCTTTGGACCATAGAGTTGAGTTGATTTGCATCATCAGTTTGAGAGACTACCTTTATTCATTTAGCAGATGCTTTTATCCAAAGGGACTTGTAAATGAGGAATACTACAACAAAAGTGGTTTATCATTGGGAGACTAATGTGAGATGTGCTGCAATACAGATTTTAGTGAGATGAGAGAATGAGCTATTAATACTTAAATTCATCACTAATTCATTAATTTGATCAAAAGGCACAATAAAGACTTTTACATTGTTACCAAAAATTCTATTTCACATGAATGCAGTTCCTTTGCACTTACTATTTATCAAAGAATCCTAATAGTATTTTTTTACCACAGTTTCCACAAAATGATTCAGCAGCATAACTGATTTCAACATTGATAACAATAAAAAATGTTTCTTGCGCGCCAAATCAGCATATTAGTATGATTTCTGAAGGATCATGTGACACTGAAGACTGGAGTAATAGCTGCTGTAAATTCATCTTTGCCATCACAGAAATAAATTATATTATAAGAGAGGCTATATTAATATAAAAACAGTTATTTTAAATTGTAATAATATTATATATATATATAACACACACAACCACTCTCCTTCCTCTTAATGTTGTTCATTAGCGGAGTAAACAGTGAGGGTCCTGGGCCCCTGCCAGCATATGTATGTCTGTGTGCTGCATCTGAAAGCTCTGTCTCACAGGGGGATTATCTCTCGGGGGCTCAGGTGTTAATGGAGTGTCAGAATAAACACACTCTTAATCCCCACAATCTTTTCACTTGTTCAATTAGGAAGTCAGTTGTTAGCTGGCTAATACACCACTGGAACCATTATCTCCCTATTTAGGATGAATTTGCTCATGCTAATTGATTCATCTCATTATGTATGGAGAGTTTTGTAAGCTGTTTAGAATGGGAGCGTCCCCAGCACCCCGTTAACACTGGATTTTGTTTGGGAACATTATGGATGTGTAACAACAGGAAATGCATTTACACAGCTATTAATAGCTTGCATATTTAGTTCATTCTCCTTTTTGCTTTAGTAACCAGCAGCAATGTGGAAAACCAGATGTAGTAATATAATTGTAAAATTTCATAATAATACTCTTTTTATTTTATTTTTGATCAAATTGATGCAGCATTGGTGAACATAACAGAAAAACAATTTAAGAATTTAACCAAACACAAATTTTGAACAGCTTTGTGTGTGTGTGTGTGTGTGTGTGTGTGTGTGTATATATATATATATATATATATATATATATATATATATATACACATACACACACACACCAGGTTTTACATATATTGCAGTTACTAGTATATGTGTATGTGCAATTTATATCTTTGAGGATTTTACTTTAATGAGGCATCAGTAAAAAGTAGAACTGAAGTATTTGTATGTAACTTTGTGTGTGTATCATGTAATAATAATTAATGATTCAAACTTGATTTTCATGTTCTCCAGCGTGAACATGAAAATCAAGCGTGATTTGAGCGTGGAGGTAAGAACATCTCATTATTTGTACAATGATCAATGAGGCAAAAATGCTTATTTGATTAAAAAAAAATGTTGCAGAATGTTCAATAATTATAATACTAATGAATTTTTTCCTTTATTTACAGGTGTATATTTGATTTTTAATTCTAGATTTTCAATATGGTCTCACACTTTTGGACTCCACTGTGTATGTGTACATATCTCCAATATAGAGAAAATGCTTCGATACAGCTGTATTTCTTCATCAGCTTGAACAGAATTGAACCATCATGCAATTCCCTATTAATCTGCACCATGGACGTATTTTGCAAACACATTAGAGCAACAATGCAGGCGGGCATATTTGTAATCTCTCATTTTCCGATTCTTAAATGCTGAACAGAAATGGAATATGAATATTTCTGAAAGCAAATCCCCAAAGAGCCCAGGTTATAATGTCCACAGTTAGCAGTAATGAGAGCAGGATGAAAGCCATGATCAGATGGTAATTACTATACACTGGGTATGTTTGATTTGTCATCATCACCTGTCGTCAGCTCAGACAAGTCTGCCTCCCTTCTCCTCTCACTCCTGGCCACGCACCCATTTTCTTCTCTCATGAACCACAAAAGCAATCTGGGGAATATTGAAATGAAGTCTGAGCAGGGGGCTTTCGAACAGCATGACATCTCGGGCTGGCGAGATGCAGAAATAATTAGCAGAATCATTTGGGTCCCAGGGCCTATTTCCATTTGCAATAACAGTGTTTTAGTCTTGAGTGGTGTCTGTAAATTGCCCCCACTGTTTGCAGAGGCAAGTAATGAGAGTTTAGTCTAACGGTCATGTTCCCCTCGTTTAACTCGAATGAGAAATGTCATCCGTCTGAGATGCAATCAGGGGTCCGTCAGAATGGCATGTGCCAGTCCAAAAAGCAATGATTGAAGGAATACAGGATGTGCGAAATTGACTTTCCTGACACATTTTAGCCTGGCTAAATTTTATTTAAAAAACAAAAAACAAAGTGTTATGATTTTGCATTACAATAAGCGTCATTGTTTTAAGCTAATTTTATGGTTCAAATACTTTTTTCAAATGAAATTCTCTGCCTGGTCTTTTCAATCGACACCTGTTATCCTCAACTCAACCATCTGTGTTTCTACCCGCTTCATATCGGTTGTTATGGACACGGATTATGATATTTTATTTTTCACAGCCCACGCAGTTGTGTTCAGTGAAGTGGTTCAGTCTCTAATGCCTAACATCAGGTTTGTGGTCAGTCATGTTCCCTTTCATCTGAAGGTAATTACCCTTGTACGCTGAACCTCCTGAGCAGAAACGCAGTGTTTGTTGAGACGTGATACAAAGCAGTCGTGTGTCCCAGCC
The DNA here is from genome assembly GCF_018340385.1 of Cyprinus carpio. Classification (NCBI taxonomy): domain Eukaryota; kingdom Metazoa; phylum Chordata; class Actinopteri; order Cypriniformes; family Cyprinidae; genus Cyprinus; species Cyprinus carpio. The sequence continues at coordinate 9,463,525 of NC_056613.1, read as the reverse complement.
TTGTCTTCTCGAGAGGGCCTGTACGGATGGACAAGTCCACCCAGCTGAACAGCACCTTTTGCTTTTCTCTCAGGACTTTCTCCCACCCACGTCATTTCTGGATAAATGGTTGCAGATTGTCTCACTGCAAAGTGAGTGAGTGCCCTTGTTTCCAATGAAATAACATAGCCTTTTTAATATTTGTGGATAAGATAACGGAGAGTAGTGGCCCTCACGCATTTTAGATTGTTGTAAAAATCACCAATAACAAGGAATAACTATGTTCAGTGTAGTTATGGTTCCAGGGAGAGCTGGTTATTTGTTCCAGATGCTGAGAGGTGAGAAGACAAGAGTGGAAGATTTGTTTTCGTTGAACATAAGAATGTTTGATCCTTCCTGTCTGAGAGAGCAACTCGTGTCACGGATAGACTGGGTCTTAAAAATTAGGTTTCTCTGTACAGAAATATATATTATATACTATGTTTTTTCACTCTTGATGTATTACCATTTTATATTTAAGGCCTTGTTATTATTTGCAGTTTTATTATTTACCCTTGTGTCATTCAGAATTGTTTGCTATTAAGAGATTGTAAGAATCTTTTGATAATAGATTATTTCTGTCTCAGGCCATTAAGTTTTAAAAATACAAAATAAAATGCACAGGTTTGACATCTTGATGTTTTTAACAGTTAAACAAAAATCTTTATGAATTTGTTTATTAAAAACAGTTTTCTCTTCACAGGATGTTAATTGATGAACTAGAGTTCTGTGGATTATTGTACATTTTTTTTTTTCAGCTGTTTGGGCTCTTGTTCTGACGGCACCCATTCACTACAGAGGATCAATTGGTGAGCAAGTGATGTAATAAAAAATTATAATTTTTGAGGTGAACTGTTTCTTTAAGGCTTCGCTCATTACTAAACTGACCAACCAGAGTTTATATTCAACGTCCTGTACTTCTGTCAAAAATGCAGTAGATAAATGGCACCGAACCATGAGGCTTCATGAAATTCCCCTTTTCGCACGTATATACCCAATCATTGCCAGTGTTAACCATTTGAGCCAATCAGCTATCAGTATCGCATGTCATAAAACAAACCTGGGTGTGGTTGAAATCAGGTACAGAGAAACTTTGAAAATGTTGCAAAATATTAATAAAATACTAAAGTGAGGGATATGTATACATTTGCAATAATGATGGAGTGGAGAATGACGTTCGTCTACAAAAAGGTAGAATGTTATGATATATGGCTTTTCATTCATGTATAAATGGTTATAATCGTCATAGTCTTATTATGCCGTTGCTTATATGTTTCCACTAATTTACTGTATTGACAAGTGTTGTATTAGTGATCGGAAAGATTATAGCACATCGTTTAGTATCAATACTATTAAAAAATAGTAAAAAAGGGGTATAGTTTGTGTACCCAGCATAATTATCACCAAATGTGTAATAAAAACAGTGCTTATATATAGATTATAAGGCTTGACAGCCCTCTATAGGCCACTATGAAATTTCATTATGTAGAAAAGATAAATATGACTAATCTGTTAAAATGGTAAGCATGAGAGTAAATAATGACAGAATTATATGCAGTTATATGTGTGTGTGTGTGTGTGTGTGTGTGTGTGTGTGTATGCACCATGGTTGCTTTTGTATGTATGTTTCTATATTCTTCAAAGATACTGAGAACTTGTCTCTGACATAAACAAAAAATAATAAAAAAAACTATGTTAGAAATATGTTAAGAACTGATGTTATAATCATAATCCCTCCCAGCCTTTCATGTGAGCCCACATATTGTGATTAGACGGTCCAATCTTCAAACACTGGTTATTTAGTCCTCTTTTTACTCAAAGTCATGAGTAACTCGATACAGATCCTTGAGCTTGATTGTGCCGAAAGCCCTGTGAACACACAGCCATCAGGCATGTATTATTAAATGGGATGAATTCGAATAATTGTTGTCTGCTTCAAAAATTAAACCACTGTAATTTATGTGTCCATTTGAATTAGGAATTGATAACGTCACATATTTTGTTTGGCGTATCATGTTTACGCCACAAATTGGGACTCACCGCAAGACTGACAAGAGCGTGAGGAGGCCGATGACTGGTGTGCCAGGCGGGAAATGCAGGGAAAATTACTTCCATTGGAAACTCATGAGTGGCTATAATATCTGCACACTCCAACAGAGAAGGTAAAAACTCCTGCATTTCTTTTTAGAACCATCAGCCTGGTGAAGTAGACTTTTTAGTGAGAATCAAATTGTTAATGGACAGAAACCCATTAGGCTTGATTTAACTGCCGAACTTGATTTTGCACATGCCAGATGATCATTGATGGAGCCTCAATCACACACGCCTGAAGTGACATCGATATCTGTAAGATAAGCCGCAATATTCCACCCATACCCTAAAAAGTAACCACAGCTCACTATGGATAGATGCTGTGATTGCTAATACAATGCAGCTGTGACCATGAAATCAGGACTTAGTGTAATGAGCTACTTTGAAGTCGAGACTTGATACTAAAATCTGCTACAAAATACAGGGGTAACTTGTGCTACTTGATGATAATCTGATATCCAAACCCTTCATCTATATATTTTTCCTTTTAAGAAGGCCAGATTTTCACCAAGAGGCAACCTGGGATAGATTTGGACTGTCTATTTTCTGTCTAGGCAAACATACGCAGTGAAATTCCTGCCGGCTGAACTTAACACAACACATGTATTCTTAAGGAAAAGAAAAATAAGCCAATATATAAAATTACAGTACTATTAGAGCACATATTCTCTTACTGTACGTAAAGTGCTCCACGCAGGCATGTCTGAGGACAGGGCTTGAATTGATTTTGTATGCTCGCAACGCTTGAGAATATAAGGCTGGTATGTAGCTTAAATAAACCAACGGGCCGACAATTAGCCAGAACTGTCATGGGGCGAGTATAATCGATGTGTTTTGCGGATGATGGAATCAGAAGAACTGTGACATTCATGTCAAAAATATGGCCTAGACAAAAAAAAAAAAAAAAAAAAAAACCTTTTGGCTTGCACATGCTGCAGTTAAACCGATTTTTATACTTAAATGTGTTTTGTTAAATGTAACGTCTGCCACTATGCATGAACGTCAAAATGATTTTAGCAATATTCCGGGTTGAGTACAAGTTAAGCTCACCGAACAGCACTTAACGAAATAATGTTGATTACATTATTACATCCACTTGTCCCTCATTTTCTTAAAAAAAAGCACAAATCTGTACAGTGAGGCACTCACAACGGAAGTATAAAGGGCCCATGGATTCATGTTAAAATACCCATTAAGATAATATAGCCACAAGATGTAAACACTAAAATGACCATAAAATTTCAAAATTAGTGTGGTATTGACAAAGGATGTATATTTTTTTTTTTTTTTTCTTTTAATCCTGCAAAAATGGAAAATGACCATAAAATTTCAAAAATTTTATGGTCCCCATTCACTTTCAGTGAAAGTGACTCACTGTAATATACTTTTTTTAATATAAGGAAACAAGTGACAAGTCAAAAATATTTTTTTGTACTAATTAACTTTATGCCACATATGCAGTAATTGAGTTTAAGTTGTATTGAAACTGGACTATTCCTTTAAGACCTACTTGGCCATCAGGAGTATTTCACTAACCGGTGCTTTTCAAAATGAACCAGAGGGCTGATTCAGACAAAGTAATCCCTCTAAACTAGCAATTGGTTGTTTATACAATTATCCTAAAAGCCATCAAAGCTGATTTAAATGGCTCTTGCCTCTCAGATAACATTTGAGTTAAGACCGCAACAGCTGATGATGATACACAAACACAAGCCTGTTAGGTCCCACCACAACAAAATCACCATGTCAACTTCTTAATGCCTGTGCTTGGAACAGCGGGGCATAGTTTTGGGAGCCCTAATTAAGTGGTTTCATATGTAAGGCCCTTTCAGACCAGGCCTTTTTTCCCCATAGCACTGCACAAGAGCATTTAGGGTTTGCTGAGTGTTGGGAGGTTGAATCATTTATTTTCTGGTGTAAGTTACCGCAGTGTCCAGATTTAATGAAGCTATGATATATTTATGGCTTGCCAAATCCTACCCTAATCCTACCCTTGATAATAAGTAGAGTATATTAAGCTCAGTGACTGTTTTGTTAAACACGCTTCACAGGGTCGACTAGGACCCGAGGGCCACTGCTCTGTGTACACTACTGGGTAACCTAATTTTCACTTGGTGTGTAATGTGTACCTATAAATAGCAGGGGAGCTGATTCTCTGGGTCAACTCTGAGGTTCCCCAGTGATGTGTAGCTCTGCGAGTAACGTTTTTTTTTTTTTTTTTTTAGCTTCATGAAGTGGGCATCCATTTAGGCACACCTGAGAGGGTACTTGCGAGTTTTTAATGAGGTGTTTCTGGGCCAGGCTCTCAGTTTAAATTACACAGATGTTAGGTATGTCACTGCAAGAGTGCAATCTGAAAACTGAATAAAGAAATGAATAAAGGTAAGTTGGCTTTATTTTTTGGAATCTAATGACTTCATAACTCAACTACGATTTTATATTTTATATTTGCAACTTCATTTTTTTGTAATTGCTACTTTGTTACAATGTGATTGACAATGTACATCTCACAGTTATAACTCATAATTGCAACTTTATATCTTGAAATTGAACTATTTCTCAGAATTTTGACTTTGTGTTTAACAATTGTGACTTTGTAATAATTGTTACTTTATATCTCGCAATTATGACTTTAAATCTCATAGTTGCAACTATTTCTTACAAATGTGATCTTGCAATTGTGACAATTGTGAATTTATCTCAGTTGCTACACATCTTTCAATTATGACTTTATCAAATTGACTATTTCTCAGAATAGCTGTAACAATAACTTTATATACTAATTGCAACTTAATATTTAACCCTTGCAACTTTATATCTCCAAATTGTGACTTTATATCTCAAAATTATTATACATTTTATTATTTCTCAGAAATGTGATCATATTTCACATGTAAATTTTTTTTTTTATTTTGGTCTCACAATTACATGTTTATTTTTGTGCTCATCAAATCTCTAAAATCAAGGAAAGTACACAAATTAATACTAGATTCAATTTCCAGTGTCTTTGTCTTAGAAATCACTTACCATTACAAGATTTTGCACGAGATGGGCATTTCACACCTGGTCAGGCGGGAAGTGTGATCTGAGCTGCAGTCACGTTGGGAGGCTCTCGGCCTGAGAAAGAGCAGAGGCCGTCCTGCAAATTGTTGATGCCAGCCTCAGCACACTGTTTATTTTCAGCATCTCACACAGGAATTTTAATTTATTTCTTCATTCTTTCATTTTTTTTCTTTGCAAAGGCTTTGACCGTTGTTTAAGGATACCTCGTTCCCCTGTGCACAGCCCTGGGCAATTACTGTGTCAAAAGACTTAAACAACTACAGTGGAGTGAAAGGGAGCTTTACATTTGGATTTTATGTGCCGCTTCTCACTGCAGCTTGTGTGAGTCCACCTCCCCGAAGCCCCAGAAATTGTTATAATCCCTGAAATAAAATCCTGATGTATTTTCATCACTGCTAGACGTTATGATAATATCAAACAAGACACTTTTGAATCCCAATCCCTCAAACGTGCTAGAAACTCAACTGCAAATATTAGCGAACTCAAAACAGGCTGTACGCTTGGATGTGAACTGCATTAGAAAATTGCTGTGTGTTTATGCGTTTTGTGTGATCCTTATAATCAAAACCTTAAAACCAGCCCTTGGCTCATGATTCGTCCATTTTTTTCTTCTTCTTTTCACAGCTGTGAGAGAATATCCTGCTGGCATTTTTGTGGAGCAATAGTCGTGGCTAAAAGATGGATTAGCATTCTTTTACCAGAAATGTGCCTCTGTTAGCTCATTATCTTTTGACAATTTTAGGAGATATGCCTTTAGAGTCTGTCTTTGTTTAAGCTAGGAGCTTTCCTATAAGAGCCAGTCAGCTGGATGTATATGGCCAGTGTCAGGCATAATTAACTCTGACAGGGGCATTTAGTGGTTGTAATTCAAATCTAATTCAGAACATCTTAACCTTCAATCTGTCAGAAGTTGAAATGTGCTGGAAAACCCACGGCCCCAATCATGGCCTTGTGTAGCGGTACAATGATGTGTCAACATGCTTGCTTAGAAAAACAGCTTCCCTTGAGCACAGAAAACTCCCTTTCAGTACACATGAAATAAAACAAAGGCCTCAGATAGTCATGGCCAGGTTTGTGCGAATTGAGCTCGTAATTGGCTGACGCTGTTTAAAGTCACAAGACCAGAATAATGTAAATACAAGAAATCTGCTTCAGATTTTCCCATTCCCAGTTTGATTGGCTTTAACGTCTCATCACCACATGCTGTATGTTCTGTACTTGCTGCCGCGCTCTTTTGAAGTAAACTCATAAGAACATCAGCGGGAGTGAGCTTAGCTTTGCCAAAAGAACAAAGATAAGGAAGAAAATGAAAGGTTGTGATGCTCAAACAAGTGGTATTTTTTTATAAATAAAATAATTCAATACATTTTTTATTTAATCAATATTGTAATTCAATATCAAATTTTCTTTTGGAAAATGTTTGTGACTCTACCACAACAGCAGAAAAATAAATGTTTTGAAATAAACTCATAAGAAGATGAGCGGGAGTGACCTTAGCTTTGCCAAAAGGATGAAGATAAAGAAGGAAATTAAAATGAAGTCACAGAACAGAATATGAGACAAAATATTTTGATATCTTAAATATTAACATCATTTTGATTAGAGCACAGATTGCCTAAATGGAAATACAGGAATATTAAGGTGAACTGTGTCATTTATGCACAAAGTCATGCCAAAATAATTACTGTTTTCAAACAGGTTTCTAATTATTTATTTATCAGTATTCTATGAGTACTGCAAACAGTAATGTACACACAGCACTGCTAAATATCTTAGCTTAGCTTTGCCAAAAGAATGAAGATGAAGAAGTTTATCACATTTCATTTAAATGAAAAACACACAGAATAACATGGCACCTAATATTGTAATATGAAATGTAGGTGTACCATTGTAATAAAAGCATCTATTATCTGAGTTTAAAACAGGAATGTAAAGAGTGTAATTAATGCTTAAAGTCATTTGGAAACAACTACTGTTTTCAAACAGGTTTCCCAAGATCTCTGCTTACTTTTCATTGGATGTCAAACCCATGTCCTTGCCCCAAATTGAGTTACTTTGTCATGCTGGTCATGATGCTCAAACGAGAGGTATGTTTTAAAAAATAATCGTTTCATTCTAGAAAAAAAAAATAATAATATAAATTCTCAGTAAATCTGATCATATTAAACACAATGAACGAATATAACTCTTCCATTTTTAAAGACAACTGTGATTTACCAACATCCCTGCTCATTATGAAATTTTCTTTTGGAAAATGTTTGTGACTCAATTACCTCGACAAGAGAAAAAAACTCTTCTGCCAGAGGGATCACTTATTTCAACAGGACAAATAAGGTACCAGAGGACGTCTTGTAATTATCTTTACAGTAAAAACAGTGTGTATGCATTGAAAGAGAGGAAGTGAGCTGTCTGACAGTATTCATTCAGCTCAGCACACTTCACCCGCGTGCACGCTATTGCCCCGGCACTCAATGACGGATGATTGATGATGCTAAGACCGGTGGCTTTTCTAACCCTGTTAAGTGCTCTGAAAACAAATTACACCTTTCATCCTGACAACATGTCAATTACTAGATTTGGTAATAGCTGTCGGTCTATCAAATATTTTGTGTGTCTGAATAATTCGTAGAAATTAAACTATTAATCATCCTGGAAAGAAGTTGGTGAAAGATCATGCATTATGGCCATCTGAGAATGTGACCCCAGCTGCAATACACTTAGAAGTGTTTATGGCTTATTCTGTAAAATAGTTTTAATTGCCACGTTGCTGCTGGTTCCAGCTCAGGGAGGGAGGCTTCGAATTATCAAAAGTAAAACCAAATGCTGTTTCTGGAGTGTGTTAGCAAAATCAATCACTGTTTTTATTTTTTCCACCCCACCTTTCCTTAATTTTGCAATAATAATATTAGAAATGTGTTTCTTTCTATTTGCGTGGGTGTGTTTAGGTGTAAAGTGGCAGCTTGTTTATCTCTGTAATGATCTCCTCTGTGTTCTTGAGAAGGAGTATCGGATTCGAAAGCAAAAAAACCTTTGCAGATGGTGGCAAGCCGAATCGCCAAAGCCTGTGCCCTCAGCAAGCCGTTCACTTAGACCACTCAGACTTCTCTTTGTTATAAAGCAGGTCCAATAAAAATACAAAGGGATACTGTTTTTTGTATGAGTAATGCATTAACCTGCTTGGGAAAAAGTTCACGTTGAAAGTATAGGCTCGGACAGCACAAGATTTATGGCGATGGCTGCAGAAATTATGCTTTTTTCCCCCCATAGGCACTTTAATTATGTAATTATTAGCAGCTGGTTTTCATTTGTGGTGGGTTGTTAATTAGGGGTAGAGGTCTCCAGTTCAAGTGCTCTGACTCTTGCGATAAGTTGAGAATTGTCCGGGGGGCTTCGAGGCCTGGGATGATTAGCCAAATCCGCAGCAAACTCATTTGTTATTCAGGCTTTATCCAGGAGCCTCCCGCCGGGTCCACGGAAAAGACTTGGGTGTACCATTTCCTCTGAGTGGTACCTTCCTTATCAGCCGCTCTCATCAGCTACAATTGTCCATAGATAAGATCCAGAGATAACGCTGTTTGTTTTACTTATTAAGCCTAAAGGTGGAGTAATCAGATTGGGTTTGGCTCATGGCACTGATAATCTAAATTAATCTCTCAATCTTGGGTTATGGAATGTCTTCTAGCAGAACCGCAGGGGGGTGTGGGGCCCGGAGCCGTCCCTTCCAGTGATCCCTCCGTCTAATTATTGGATTGAGAGTCAAGTCAAGGGCAGTCTACTTGAGAAGCTGCAGGGCTATTCAATCGGCTGTCTTAGAGCGCAACCTCTGAGCAAACACAGATATATGTTAAAGAGTTCAGTTTGAAACCAATAAAGTTTTTTTTTCCCAGTGTGTGTGTGTATATATATATATATATATATATATATATCTATATATATATATATATATATATATACATATACACATACACATATACATATACACATATACATATACACATATATATATATATACATATACATATACACATATATATATACATACATATACATATACATATACATATACATATATATACATATATATACATATATATATACATACATACAGTAGTCAACATTTGAAGTGGATTAGAACCTTTCATCAAAGTTCTCCTAAAACCTAAAAATAAATGCGTTCTTGTTTTAGGACAACTTTGATTAATTTTTTATATAATAAAAAATAAACATAATATAACATAATATAACATAATATTTGGTTCTATATATTTGTGTATGTTTTTTTAAAGTTTCCTGAACAAATTTCTTTAATGAGCTAGTTCTTTTTAGTGAATTAAAAATATACATGGTCAGTGTATTTTGATTCCTAGACTACTAGATGCTTATGAGCCTGTTTTTTAGTTTAGTTTTGTTTTTTAGTGAATCAAACACATATACACTTCATTTTACAGCGATATCGTTGACTTGATTGCACAGATACTATTTAAACTGAACTGAGCTGGATGATGACATCACTGAAATCAATGATGAACTGCCTTTAACTAAAAAATTAGTGTTTACTATTGTGATTTTGCATTATTGACACAGTATTTTCCTAATTAATGCTGTACAGTTGCTTTGACACAATCTGTATTTTTAAAAGCACTATATAAATAAAGGTGACTTGACTTTACTTGCCATATTGCTTATGTAGCAAATACGGATTTGAATGATTTTTAAATTTGACAAATATTTTATTTAATGAATGAAATATGGTATTTGTTTATATATATATATATATATATATATATATATATATATATATATAGTTTAAGGCAATTAAAGAATTTTATGCTGCCTCTAAAATTACTGTAAAAATATCTACATACATCTTTTTAGTGAGATTTTTGTTTTCCAGAATGTTTCCAAAAATAAATAAATAAAATATACAACTGAATGACATTCGTTAACAGTTTTTGCCTAATTCATTTTTGCTAATAAACACACTAAAATACTACAACTGGCCTGTGCTTGTTTCCAGTTTAGTCTGATTCCTGAACAAATGACTCTTATGAGCTGGTTATTTTTAGTGAATGAATCTTATTTTTTTGTTATTGTTTTTTTTATTGAATTAATTGTATAGTTGTTCACATGACAACGTTAAAGATACATACAAAAACTTTTTTTTTCCAGTAATATTTCATTTTAAAAAAATATCAGTAAAATATGTTGTTTTAGTATTTTTCTTTTAAATATTGTTTTAATTCAATCTTAAGCTATACTGCATTTTATGCTGCCTCTAAAAGACAGTCATTAAAATGTCTATTTAAATACCGTTTACAAAAGTCCTATTAGTGATTTTTTTTTTCTTCATTTGGCAACCAAATTTAATTTATTTTTCTGAATATTTATTCCTTTAAAGTACTAAAAATCAGCAATGGAGCTGTTGAAGAATCAGAATTGTTAAATTCTTTATGATGATCCTATACATAGATAAACACACACATAATCCCTTATACAGTATATTAAGGGAACAGTATTGTTACAAAAGCCTCTTTTTGAGAACACACTTCTGTTGTCTGATAAATTGTCATTTTTATTCCCTGGCTGCAATTTTGCAGCACAAACGTGTTTTGTCTGTCAGCAATGATTATGAATTTAGTGCACTTATGGTCTGGTAGAAACAGTCAAAACATTGTCTGTGTGTATAGCTAATTTGATGAAAAATGAACACGAACAAAGTGCTTTACTATTCGATAAACACTTCTCCGATTTGTTTTCAAAGATCTATTTTGAACAAACATCACAAATTCATTCGAAAACGACCTCCAGGGACTTTGAGAGAAAAGCGTAGTGCATCAAAGTGCAGCAGACAAATAGCCGTTTACGCGAAACAGTCGGTGTGCTCAGAGTATTCACAGACATCTGAATCACAGATGATGTAGTGCACTCCGAGGCCTGACAACACGTGTTATCTGATATAAAGAAACAGTGAAATTGCGCAAAAACACATGAGAAAGTTATTTCAAAATTAGCTATGTTGTCTCTTTGCTCTCTAGTACATTATTTCAGTGTACTGGCAAGCACGTTGAGAACATCTCACTGGATATGTTTCTCTTCACCACAAGAAAAGGAGAGAGGGATATTTATTCGCCCTGGGACTGATACCCATCTGCTATCAATGATTTTTACAAGCGTCTTCATTATAGAACATGACATTTATAGTACATGCCATGACCTATGGATGTTAAAATTCACCAGTATATTTTCTAAATCACAGTAGGATATGAAACATAGCTCTTTTTTGCTTTTTCATCTAACTCATAAGCTTCAATATGGAAAGCGAGGGATGAGAAAGAAAAATAGTCCATAAAAAACAAAAAGATGGAGGTAAATTGGTTTTTCAGACCTCTCCAGCATCAGGCCATCAGATGTCAGTGTGTAGTGGAAAATGGACGAGAAATGACTTGCAGTGGGCTGAGTGCGGGCGGTTTTTCTTAGCCAGCCGGGCCTGTAATAAAAGTGACACTTAGAAAGGACATGTCCACTGTGCATCCTGCGGCTCCTGCTGATGTTTGGCATATGTGAATGAAATACTTCCCCCATGTGTATTAGAAAGAAACCATCAGAAAGAAGCGCTGCCTTGATAAGCACAAGACTTTTACTATAGGTTAAATAGAAGGAACTGCAGGAAATGTTGTCTCTGTCACTAAGTCTGTCATCACTATCAATAACATCACTAAATAATCACAAGTCACCACCTAATAAGAGAGATATCTGCCTTAATACTGTTTTCGGGGAGTTAAAAAAAAAAATAGTGACAGAAATATTATTCCATGAGAATTGTTTCAAACAGTAGTTTGCCAAATTATTGCCAATTTAGTTTAATCAACCTCGGAAGTAATTGTTTATTTTGCACTTTTAATCCAATGTTGCTGATTAAAATTAAAATGTAACAGCTAGATGTCATCTGATCAAATAATAAGGATTTTTTTTTTTACTTTATTTCTAGAAATCATGACTTTTTGTCTTATAATTCCATCTTTGTTTTTCAGAATTGAGACTATTATCATTTTTTATTTCATAATCTTTTTCTCATAATCTCTCAAATATTTTTGAGAGACTTGACTTTATATCTCATAATTTCTGCTTTTTCTCAGAAATGAGATGGTATATCATAAGACTTTCACTTTTAAATCACTCTCTCTCACATATTTATTTCTATGAATTGCAACTTTACATCTCATAATTGCAACTTTGTTTCTCACAGTTTTGACCCTTTCTCTTAAATAATCTCTTAATATTTCTTATTTTTTAGAATTCATGACTATATGTCATAATTTCAACTTTCTTTTCAGAATTGAGACTTTATATCTGACCATTTTGACTGTTTTCGCTTAATTGCATCTTGAAGTCTTTTTATCTGATTTGATCCTTGATCTTACAATAACTTGTTTTTATGAATAATAATAAAAGTCTGGAAGTGGAAGACCAAGCACATTGCATTGTGGGATACAGTATTTACAAATATTGTGGGCCATTTTTCATGCATACAGATAATTAGAATACCGTGCACAGCATCCATATGTGACAACAACAGTAAGACTAAGATGTTAGTATGCTATGCTGAACATATAGCCAATGTCATATTATTAATGTAACAGTGCTAGCATTACTCTCAGAAAATGATAGGATGAAGTGAAGATATGTCTTACCTCAGACTGTAACTCATTAGCATTTGAAGAGGAAATGTCCGTTTACATTTAGATCAGACCTGGAGTTTCATTGTTTTCTGTGTTTCTGTTTTATTATGTTTTCTTTTAATTTAAAATAAGATTGTTGGAAACTAATCTGCCAAACAAAACACATATAACTGAGGAACCAGGGCCTGATTCTTACAGAATCCAGGCCCCAAAGCTAAAAGTAAAGGGAAATGCCCTTGATACTTTACTTTACGAGGGTCTGAAGTCCCTCATCATATAATAATATATAATGCCTGCTATAGTCGCCTGCGCCAAAGCTACGGCCTTGACCCTGGCAATTACACACAGGCATCAGAAAGCCTCCCTCTAAGTCAGCTCTACCTCAAATCCTCTGACAATGCATATTAACATTCTGCCAGGACGACGCAACCAGAGGGTTTACACAAAAGCCTATAACTAGCTAAGTCTTGACATTCAATCATATTTGGAGAAACACTACATTCTGTGATGTTGTCACATACCAAAACCTGTGTATATTCCTCAGGCTTAAGCAAGAAAGGTGATGGATTTGGAACCAGATCCAGCTATGACTGCAAGTTTTTATTGGCTTGTCTATTTGAAAAACAAATGAATACGGCATGTTCATGCAAAGCAGATCTGCCGCGTGGCATATTATACTTTTGCCCCGTTCTTTTTTCCCATAATCACGTATCTCCTCTTCCTATTAAAATTAGAGACATCTGAATTTTGTTAATCCATACTTGTTACTGTACATGATAAGGTGGCCCGGACGTTTACAAGACTGAATACGGGAATATAAAAAAAGTTAATAAAAAGTGTTTAAGACAAAAAATACTGCTGCACATCAGTTAAATCATAGCTGCTTTATCTATCCTCTCGTTTTACACATTGATATGTCTGTTTCCTGCTGAACCCAAGCAGGACCTCATAATGGTTTTATAGGGTTCAGCAGCTGTTTATGGGCAGCAGCTGCCAGAACCAGTATATTTTTATGAGTTGTCAGAATCTTCCAATGCATAGCGGTCAGAGCAGACGAGTAGTGAGTGTGGTGAAACATAGAGGGGCGGGGCTTACCTATCAACACTCTGTCAATCACTACAGTTCAGTCAGAACATATATAACAATTAGAAGGTTTTTTATTTATTGCTGCCATCCTGCATGACACACATCTGTTTTTTGTTTTAATCAACTGATTATGCATTCATGTGAATGGTCTTATCAAATATTTATATGTGAATAATAGCAATTTGTTGTTTAAATAATTGGCATTTTGTATAATTGGAAATTGGAAAATAACTGGAATTGGAAATAACAGACTTAATATCTTACAAAGATTTGTTGGTTGTCAGAGTGGTTGTGAGTGACTGGGTGATTTTTTTAAAATCATTTTTATTAATTATATAATTATACTTTAATATAATTGATTATATAATTTATATAAATTCAACACATTTAAATATAATAATAATGTTAACTTATTATTATTATATTTACATTTGTTATTTATATAAATTATATAATAAATTATGTTTAATTTTAATAAATGACATTTTTTAATAAATCATAATTTTTAAAATTAAAACAGATACAACATAACAGGAATGGTACACAATTTAGTTGTACATGATAAGGTGGTCTGGACATTCACAAAACTGAATAAATGAATAAAAAAAATTATATTTAAATTAAAGTTATTTTATGTAATTAAATATACTTTAATATAATTTATTATAACACAAGTTATATAAATATTACAAATGTAATAATAATAATAATAAATTATAGTTGGCTTTAATAAATTATTTTTATTCTAAATAAATACAGATGCACCAAATGGCATAACAGGAGTACTGCATAAATTTTGTTACATTTCCTTAAAATTTTGAAGTTCTTATTTTTATTTTATTTTTTTTAAATAAAAGTTTTCATAAACATACAAAGACAGACATGAATACGGTTTTGGTGTCTTGAAGTTTAATTATAAAATGTCATTTTTATAATTTTTTTTCTTTCTGAAAATGTAACGATGTTGGATCACATGTTTGCTAATCCTGCGCTTAAACTGTTTTTGTTTTAGAATGAGAGCCCTTGATCTTCAGATGTCACTCTTCATGTCCTCTGTGACTTTTGCCCCGCGGCTGCGCCTCTCCCGCCATCGCCGGCCCAGTGTTTACGCGACCGTTAACTTCTTCAACCCTCCGATGATGAGGGCTAATCACATTTGAAATGCAGGCTCTGCTCTGTGAGTTAGTGAGTCTGGAGTAAAACAGTTTGACTTTAGGTGTCTGTCAGAGCCCTGCTGTGTTTAGACAGAACTCAAACAAGTGTGTCTGCTCCTTGCGTGATCTCACCCCCTCCGCCCCACCCCCGAGAGCAGCCGCTCAGATCCATCTCCGCGATGCCTCCGAGGTGCTAATGAGTCCGCTCGCTCGGCCGATCATCCACCGTCACTCTCCCGAAAATCAAGTACGCAAATTCTGACCTTATCCATCCCCTCCCATCCCCATCATCTTGATTTGTAAGTAAATCATGCCTGTCAGTATAGTAGCAACCCTGATTAAAGTTCAGGGGTTTAATAGATCATTTTAAATAACCCCAAATTACTCCCCTCTCCCTTGCCGATCCACCTGGACCTCTGCCCTGGGTGCATGGCTGTTTTCAAGCAGCGTAGCTCAGGCCAAGTCCAAGCTCGTGGTTCCTGCCTATTCCCAGAGGGTCCCACGCTGCAGGCCTACACCAACATTCTCAGCTGCATTTAATCTGCCTTCAGACAAGCTGGCTATGAGAAAAAAATGCAAAGGAAAAGGCGCACCAGTGGAGACATGGAAAATCCTGGACAGTTGGTGTGCTTTGTTCACTTGGTGAACTGGAGGCCGTCCAGGAACACCCCCCTCCACCCGCCTTGCTCCCCTGGCGATACGAGTCCGTTCCAATTAATCGTGTTTAACCATTCTAATCACACTTTAGCACATTAATCCTATTTTCAATCCAAAACACATCTGAAACGGGCAGCATGTGGAGGGATTTTTCCACCCCCCTGCACCTTTATTGCCACCGCAAATCAGATGAAACCCAGAGACTACGGGGCCCTGGTTCAGCCTGCACTCTGACTGAACTTGGACTTCATAAAACACATGCTCCACACTTTTTTAAAGGTGGAATTTATTGCGAGATGGTGATTCCACGGCTGAAAAAAATGGATTCCCTCAAGACTTTTCGAAATTGCCTATGATAAAGAGGCAGTTAGGAAAATGGTATTATGAGGAGGGATCAGGGGCTTTTCCGGCCCCTGTGTGTTATTGCTGTGTATCCCATAAACACACAGTCACTGCGTCTTATCAGTCGCGCATCCGAAGTCGCCCGAGAGAGTCGTGATCTTTAAACCCAATTCGTCTGTTAACGGACAGCTCCCCAGGCAGCCGGGAGTATCCAAATTCTTCTGTTTACTTAAAAAAGTACTAATAATTTAAAGCAAACGTCTCTATTTCTGACATCGCAATGTATCTCTAGAGTCGATGAAATAAAAAGGAAACAAAGAATTTCTCAAGGAGCTTTGCATTGGCTTCGGCGAAGTGTCAAATTCTCCTCCAGGCTCTTCTAGCGAAATCCTGCATCCAGTATATGGGGAGGTACTTAAATTTTACAAGCAGTAATGTAATAAATGGCTCTGCATTGTTAATTAAGGCCTGCAGAGCAAACAGAGAATAAAACGGTGCCCTAATTGCAGCTCTAAAAAGCACTCAACAGGCAAATAATAAAGTGGCGCATGTTAAACTGTGGCTCAGAGCGAAAGAGAGAGAGAGAGTGCATTGGCTTGATTAAATTTCAGGGGCATGTAAAACAGCTGGCTAATGATATTAGGAATTAGTGAAACAAACAGTAGATTTACTCATACAATAAACCCATTGCAGAAATTTTGGAAGCTGCTCAGACTTAATGACATCATTGACCTCAACCAGTAATGCAAAGCAATGATGTAATTACAGAGTGAAGCAGAGTCTCACCACAACAACCTCTTAACATCAAGGCCCTGGTTTAGATTCTGAACTTTATGAACCCCCCTTTTTTGTTTAAAAAAATCTGTATCTTATAAATATCTGTTTATTAGGGGTGGAACGGTACATAGATGTCATGGTTCGGTACGTACCTCGGTTCGGGGGTCACGGTTCGATATGATTTCGGTACATCAGGAAAAAAAATCTACTATGCTCGGTTTCTTTTCATTTATTTTGGACAGACAGTAATGCAAATTTTAAAAAAAATCCACCTAGATGTAAAAATACTAAATATTATTACATTGTTTAATACATATAATCTGCAGTACATATAAACATAGAAGGAATAAATTCTTGAAATATATTTGAGTTAGTTTACAGATAAACAAGGGAAAAACAATGTGACATGTAACGTAGCCTATATATGTTGAGTTTCAGTTCATTTTTGTGACAGGCTTAATTTGTTCACAGAAAGGAAACTCAAAAGGCAGAAAGCGACATCCTATTTGTATTCTTTATTTTACAAAAGCACAATGTTTTGTTTTCATTGTGAGTGTACACAAATAAAAGCAGACCTTAAAATAGTGATGCATTATTAATAAGAAAACAAGTGTTTAAAGTTGATTCTGCTGGTATAAGGAAACATTTACATTTATCAGGCGCTTTTATCCAAAGCGACTTACAGTGTATTCAGGCTACACATTTTTTTTTACCAGTATGTGTGTTCCCTGGGAATTGAACCCACAAACTTTTGCGCTGCTAACGCAATGCTCTACCACTGAGCCACAGGAACTACACAGTTGAAGTGATCATGCCGCAAACACATACACACAAACACCCACACACACACACACACAAAACACATCAGTTCCAGGATTGCTAACTTGACAGCACAGTTGGCACTTTATCAAAATAAAATACAGTGAACCAAACATCATCACACCTGCCTCTGTGTCACCGTTGGAACTGAAGTACATAGCCTATATTTTACATAATAAATAATAGTTTAGCATTCAGATACGTTACAATACAAATATGGAAATATAATGGAATATTTGGAATTGTGCCGAATGAGAGAGGTATGATACACGAGCACAAAGCTCCACTTCACAAACAGTTGTGTGTACAAGCCTTTAAAGTATATTCCTTTGTCAGTCTGTGAGAGACGCATTCAGAGTCAGCACATGGTCACTGTTTAGTGGGTTATGTATTCAAGTGCGCAACTCACGGCATTCGCTGTTCTTCTGCTGATAGCCGATTATCAGCATTGCATTGCTGGATTGGGGGTGAATTGCCTGTATTCATTGTAAGGCCTCATGTAGTCTCAGCCTCAGATGTCACGCCTACGGACCATTGGCTAAACATCTGATGCATATGGGATACAAAAGTGGAAACACGTCAGGAATGTCGAAGTCATCATCGGAATGGTTGAATTCTAAAGGATTTCCACGAGATGTGTGTCGCGTTCTTTAACGTTATGCCTGGAAACAAAGATACTGTGGCACCAAACCCCCTCACGAAAGAAAAAAGCCATCGTGTTTACAACTGTGACAACGAGCGCTTATCAGGATCAACTAAACGCTGGATTTTCAAAAGTATGTGAAATATTTAAAGTTTGTGGCATAGAATCTTTAAAATATGTCCGAGAGTTTTACACACTGATCTGTTATTGTGGTGACATTTCCACGCCCCGAAACATGATGCTGAACGAAACAAACTGTGATTGGTTGTTTGACATGTCGGTCAAATGGCCTCAAGGGCGGGCCTTGGCCAATGAGAGCTGCCATGAATTCCAGACCTTCAGTCTGAAGGTTTCATTAAATTGCATCCTTAATAAAAATGCATCACATTTCTATTTCAAATAAATACTATTCCTTTAAACCATCTCAAAGAATCCTGAACAGATATTAAGGAGCCCAATTGTTTTCAACATTGATAATAATAAAAATGTTTCTTAAGCTCTAAAACATCATATTAGATTGATTTCTGTTGGATCATGTGACAGACTTTGCCATCACAGGAATAAATTATTAAAATATATTAAAATAGAAAATTTCACTATTTCACAATATTACTTTTATCAGTCACATTTTAAATATTTTTTTGGGTTTAAACCTGAGTTTCTTCTCAAAATATTATATCATAGCTGTCATTATTCTCAAGCCACAAAGCAGGAATGACTTTCGGCAGAGCTTAAGAGCGTGTAGGTGTTAAGGCTTTGCTTTCCATGGTGGCTCCCCGAGAGGCGGGACTTATGTGTGGTTATGGAATTCTGATGACCCGTTTTTCCTTGGGTTTACACTTATTATGTGACATCCAAATGGAGACCCACTTTGCTTGGTTTGACAGGGCATTTTCCAGTTGGTAAAAGCAGTAACTCACAGAAGGTCTTTTTGAAATGCAGCTAGGCTTCGGGATGGGAATCATTTCTCTGATGTGTTTAAAAATATTCCACATGATATCTAAATATAAAATCCTGAGGTGACCATGTGTTGGCCTTTCTGTGGTTCACTGGGGGGAAAAACGAAGGGAAAAAACACATTCCTTTTCTTTAGTGGTACTTGGGTAAACTATTAGACATCGTAGACAAACCAATGTGGACTGTGAAATAACATTTAAAGCCATGATCTGCAATTATTTGCTACTTTGGATGAACACTGTTGATCCAATTTATGATGTAACAACAAAGGATGCAAAATAAAATGTAAGAATATTACTGTCGGTACGAACCGCACACTAACTGCAGCACTAACAATAATTTAATGATAGTCCAAACTGTATTAGGGTGACAGATTCATGGGCTGGATTGTGCTTGGCCATCATTCTCAGTTATGACATTCCACTAAAGAAGGTCATTGGATATTGTCCTGGAAATTCAGACATGAAACAACTTTGGTTGACTATTTGGTTTCTTATGCCTGTAATACCTTGGTGAAAGCTATGGTTATGGTTTTAGCTCAGTCACAATGATCTATTTCCAGTGAATTATTTGGCCAGAGATAAAAAATTTTTGCAACCATTTCTGTACACTATACATACTCTGTTGAAAATCCCACAATTATGAACATTATATTTAAGATATTACATGTTTCTTTGGATAAGAAAAGCCTGTTTTCTGTAATAGCTCTCTATCCGGTTAAATTGTTTTACCACATAGCTATTATATTGGTTCTTTAACTTCGTGGAATGGTAGCACCAAAGTTTGATAAGAATGCAGAATCTAAAACTATACGATGCAAAAGAACATCTAAATTTTTTTATTTATTTTTTTGAAGTCGTAAAATATTATTGGAGTGTCTTTTACAAGAAAATACTATTTCAGTTTTTCTACTTCAAAATTTCATGTTTAATGTTACTTGTAAGTTTTTTTTTTGTGATGTAAAATTTACAAGCAATTTCTCAGTAAAAATTGTTTCAACACAAAGTAAAATTCAGCGTATGTTTTCTTATGTCTTTTCTTAAAGCTAAATGGAATATGAGCATATTAAAAAGGAGAAAAGATGACTTTTCTCCACTCAACAGAAATACGGAAAATGAAACTGTATTAACGTTACACAAGCTTGCAGAATGACTCTTTATTCCTCGACTTGCTTCTCAGCCACCACTTAGAAAGTGAAAAATAAATAGGTTGGCAGCAGCCTAAGACACAAAGAGACAGAGAATGTGTATTCTGGTGGCTTTCCACCGCTCGGTTGCTGATGTGTTTGTAAGTAGGCCGCAAGTGTGAGCAATCACTGGAAATTATACGCTTTTAGAGGGATTTGATATAAGGTATTAAGCCCGGCTGAGATGTTTGGCAGTTCAAATCATGGAGAATTAGATTGAGGAACATGATGGGCACCACAAGCGGAGCTTTTGTAGGTCTCATCAAATCACATATTTTCCAACTGTTTGCCGAGATGAAATGGATCCTGGTAGATTTGGGTAATAGGATAAATGCAGACATAGAGGGACTTGCGTAGAGATGGGGCACCACATGGTAGGTGGGATGGAAACTTTATTCTAAAGCTGTCTGCCCTGAAAGAGACCTCTTCGACAGAAACATCACAGGAAATTTAAGACACTTCCAAGGGGCAGAGGTGGAGGATCGAGAAGTTACGTACATCTGGTGCTTCTTATTCAGCCTACTCTTGAATTTAAATGCAGGGAGAAGCCACGGACAGCACGGATGATGTCTTTAGTGTCTAAAGCGGGGAGAGGGGGCATTTCTCATTCTACCATCAACTTGCACTGTGGTGAATTGCAGTGTGGGCGAAGGGCCGTGCAATCAGCTTCAAATTTCAGGCTTGGTTTACAGTAATGTCTGACATGGTTTTTCAGAGAGCGTGAAGACAGTAACTCATATGAAATCATTATATTACTGTATGGCTTTATCGAATTCTGTCAAGGGGCCTCTTGTTGGGTGTTGTTGTTATGTTGTGTTTGAATGATTTTTTTGGATGATTTTCTAGGTGATTAAATTTTTTTTTGTATTTTATCTTCTTGTTTTTGAAATGTACATGTCCAGACCAAGTAATATTTGATACACCCTGCTTTACTTTCACATGCTTTATGCATGAACATTTTTATGGCTACTCGAATTTCCCAAGGCATTTAATTCAAAATGTTTCCTGACCAAAAAAAAAATCTTTGTGGTTAAAAAAAAAAAAATGTATTAAATAAATAAATACATCAATATTAGAGACCTTAGAGTCTTATATTATGAAGTTAAAAAAAAAGTTTCCTTTTTTTTTTTTTTAAATCACTGGAATTCCAACGTGTTTTTTATTTGTTGGAATAAATTATTATAATTTTTTTTTACAGTTGAACAACCAATATGCACTGTTTTAATGAGAAATACTTGGCTAAATGAATTGCAATTGAACACCTGGGCAGGTTTGGTTTCAGATGTACTCGAATATGTGGTAATGAGAAATAACAGACATAGCAAATCGGCAAATAAAGTAATCAGGAACACATGTAATGAAAACCAAAAACAAATGAAGGGTTATGGTATGAGGAACTCCATTTAATTTCTATCTCTAAATACATCTTCCCTATCAATATAATCTAATCTAGGCTGCGCCCAGCCAAGAACAATATTCGCAAAGACAAGAAATTGCCTATTTGGACAGACAACTGTGTTCAAGAGGTACAGTGAATAAAAAAAGAAAAAGAAACATTATGAGAAGGTTTCTTCATCAGTGAAAAGCAGCTATTAAATTCTTATGTTTGTAATGTGACTCAGCCAAAAGAAAGTGGAAAAAGGAGGTTGTGTGTGTGTACAGTGATACAGCCAGGAGCTCGGAGCTCAAATGCATTTGTGAGTCTGTACTGCAGAAAACATTACACTGAGCACTCTAAAAAATGATGTGTGTCTGACGTTCAGCCTAGCTTTTATTTTCAAAGAGGGAAAAAATTGTTCAGCAAACATCGGGTAGTGTTTAAAACTTTTCTATTGCCAGTCTTGACATATGGACGTGCTAAAATGTTGTGATATTGTAGGACTATTTCCTTGTCAGACATTTTTGTGTCTGAGTAAAAAGGTATTTACGGTGCCATTATATATGTGGCATTGCTGCAGCCTTTCAAATCAGTTTCAGCGTCAAATGCATGGGCTGTCACTGTTGATGGATAATTTTGTCATCTTAATTCATAAGGTTTTAATTATTACCTATTTAAGAGAGAGTATTTCAGACTGGGACAGCTTGTATCAATTTTATATAACACACTTAATATTGTTTTTTGTTTATTTGTTTGTAATTAAGAAATTGTTTAGACTTTAGTACACTAAATAAATAAAGTATTATAAAATGTATATTATAATAATAGAAAATATATACAGTATTTATAAACTCTCTCTCTATCTATCTATCTATCTATCTATCAAATGTAATCATTTATTATATACTGTACAATATAGTGTGTATATATATACACACACACACACACACACACACACACAGTATATTATACTGTATTATACTATATTTTATATTTTTAATTATATATTATATATTTTTTATGTAATTGTATAATTTGTGTGTGTATTTATATATACATGTGTGTGTATGTGTATGTGTGTGTGTGTTTGTGTGTGTGTGTGTGTGTGTGTATTCTTATAAATCATTTTAAATACAAGTGGAACGCCATTTTTTTGAACTCTTAAAACAAGTTCACCCCTTTGTAACTGAGGACAACATCTACATGGTGGGCCTTCGGTGGTCCAGGATTTGCCTGATTGCTGTTCTAAAACCAAGAAATTTGCCTCAGTGAGCAGCCAAATGAAAGGGAGAACATTACTACAGAGGGCACGTTAAAAACCGGTCCATATTGTAAGTGATCTTAATCCCCCAATCTAACCACTTGTATTCCCTTTTTTCCCTTGAAATGCTTCCAGTCGCTCTTTGGCAGGGGCAATCCACAACCCAAGTGTGGTGTGAAGAAGATTTCCAGATCTGTGCAACTGGAATAAAAGGAGGGGTTGAGGGGGACCACCCGTAAGGATCAGATAAGAGCATGGTAAGCCTGGCCCGAATCAGTTTGGCATTGGAAATTACAGTGATGTTTGCATGGGGGGAAAAACATTCCCCTCCGCTCTCCGCATAACCACACTATTCTCCGTAATAGATTTCAGGAGGCTTTTTTACCCGTGTCGGTGGTTGTTTATTATTGTTCCAAATGATAGAGTGCAGAGCTGGAGGGAGGAGGGGGGGGCACTGAAAACAATCATCGTCAAACTCGAGTATGCTGACTGTCACTCTAGAGAAAGGCTTTTGGAACGGCCGGCAAGAAGGAAAGATTTATGGTGTCTTAAAAGACACGCTTTAAAAAGCAATGGTCTGGGTTTATGGATTGAAAACACTTTTGTAGAACAGGCCGTGCTCATGCAGGACACGGTCTGTGTATGAAAGCGTGACTACAGGTGAGGGTTCTCCAGTGACTCGCCTATGCAAGCACTTAAACCGATGCTGACAGACGGTACGGAGAAGTGAGTACGTCTGCACACTAACGGCTGACCCTTTGTAACGCTGCAGAATAGAGAGGAAAAGAAAACTAAAGAGACTGAATTAGCTTAACAGTTAAACACATTTGTCTTCCGGATCACTCCATTGTAAAGATGACTAGAAAAACTGCAGATTAGTGGGGTCAGATGGGTTTCATTCAGAACCGCAGCCTATTTTGTGACAGTGAGTCTGGAGATCACCATAAAAGTATTGTTCTCTCCAACCGAGCTAAATCTGACGACTCGCCCACCCACGGCAAGAGATTTCTGAATGTGCTTCTGGAGTGTTTTTAGTTTTACTTGTTTAAGTGCCGTCCACTTGACGTGAGAATTAATTGAAGAACGAAATAAAACTGATAAGACTGTGGAAAAAAAAATAACATCTGATATAATTGGGAAAATTAATAGCAGGTAAAGCCTGAGGTTATCCATGGAAAAGTGAAATAACTGATTATTTCATATCGTGACAGTAACTCATACTAAATTCAATAACTGCAGGTCATTTCGTCTCTGAAGGATGGCGTGCAATCCGAGATGCTGACTTCAGGAACAACTGAATTTTTTCAACTAGCATCATTCATTGCCGCGAAAGTACACGAGGTCTCTTTAGCTAGATGGAGAAACACTATCCAGATTCTCCATCCACAAACAGGCCTAGTGGTTGCATTTCACCTTTGATTTAATAGAAATAAAACAGGATGGATTTGGGGATATTTCATTAATCTTCCTTGCCTTTCACTTGAGAGGAAATTAAACCAAATGGAGTTCAAATCTCAACTCCACCATTGTGCTTAAGGCTGCCAACGTCCATTCTCCCTTTGGCAAGGTACGTCTCAATTCGCTTCACAAATTCCTTCCTGATCCCCATTTCACTGCACTGGGTGAGGGCTCTGAACCCTGCATACTGTGCAGGTGCTACAAGTTAGCTGTGTTACAAGTATACTGATACAAATAGCTCAAAAAAAGTCAATTGACCCTTTATGCTCCACCCCTTTAATTACTGTTGTTAACTGAGACGAGCTTTGAAGAGACATCGATATTTACCTGAACAGCATAAAATAATGTTGATAAAGTGGAAATGTTACATTGTAAAGCACTTGCTGCTTTAGTTAGGAACTTTAAAGACTTTAAAATATGTAGGCTAAATGAAAGTATTCACAGTATTATGATATGATTAATTAAGGTTAGTATCATTAATTTACCTTGGTCCAAATATTTTTGTGAACAAGGGCTGATGACGTAGCCAGCATGTGCTCTTCTCAAGATTTGATATGGGAACAAACAGACTGCTTGTATCATATTTGTGAGCGTTATGTTGCTATAAACGTTGCTATATCACATTTTGGATAGTTCCCATTTATAATAACTGTCCAGGGTGTACCCAGGGTAAAGCCTTGTGTGGGAACAACGTGGTATATCATATTGTGGATAATTCCCATTTATAATAACTATCCAGGGTGTAACCAGGGTAAAGCCTTGTGTGGGCACAACGTGGGCGGCAACAGTTTCTAACGTAGGATTGGCCAATAACCTTTTCAAGGCGGGGCTTAGTGAAGAGTCAATACAGGTAAACATCCCTTAACATCATTTAAATTTACTTTCTGAAAAATCCATCCTTTTACAATAAAAATAAACTTTAAAAAAGTGCTTAGTTGATGACAGATATTCTTTTTCATTCCATGTTTTTGTAGTTTAAATATTTTAGATAACCACTAAACAACACAATTAGTGTGAAAATGTCAGATTCAACTTTCAATCAATTTTTCTCTTGTTTGCTGCTCTGTGGATTGATAATGCAGGCTATTCGATGCCCTGACCGCATCGGCTCAAACAGCGCTTTAAGCATATTTCTGCACCACAACAAAACTCAAATAGGCCTACACATTGTTCTGATTGAATCAGCTCACGATAAAATCAAAATCACCGCAGAGCCAATAACAACATTCTGAAGCAACCCTAATGCAATATGTTGCATCGGGGTTGTCTAAAGGTTCCCGACATTAGCCTGTATTTTTAACCTGCACAGTGCAACTGAATAATGGTCGTGTCAGTGACTGGGCGAATCCGACGACCTTTTAAACAAACGGACAGAGCAACAAAACTTTTTATTTGTAGCAACTGAGGCATTGAAACTTACCCTGAAGCTGCGCAGAGGATAAACATTCAGTTCATTGAATGGAAATGTGGGAAATGACCGCAGCGAGGAAGGGGGAATAAATTCAACAGCTCTCCTCCGGGGCAAAACGCTGACAGTTTGAGGGTCGGAGGGCCGCATTAATAGCCTATGTATTTCCAATGATTATTGAATTATGTTTATGATATATTTCCTGAGCCTACATAGCATTAGTGAAGCTTTATTAGTAAATCCGTCCGCTGCGCGCTCCAGTTACAGCTAATGAGACTAATTATTACATAGCTTAACTGTAATACTGTATTTGATTCTCAGGCTCCTGAATAACCCGCGCGCTGGCACGACGCGTCTCGCGCTCTAACAAAAGGCGCGTTGAGCCCCGGTGAGCGCGCGCTTTGCGCCCCAGGGTCCAGAGGCCAATACACTGATGCCTCAATAGGGTTAAAACCCCACCACATAAAGACGGGATTAGGGCCTAGTTTACACAACGAGAAGGAAGAAAATTGAATGTTTGGGAGAAAATATGCGGCTAATTCCATTCTGTCATCGGTGGATATTAAAGATTATTAGCTGGCACGTTCACTTATTTGTAAATCACAATGGCAGCACTGTGTAATTCACCCCGCACTTCCAAAGCCAAATGAAACAGAGCCACTCTTGTGCAAGGTATCGTAATTCACTATAGCCTCACAAATGACTTTCGTTATCTTAACATTTTACAAGACTGTTGAGGTAGGCTATATTTAGACGATTCAATTAAGAAATTTCTGAAAGAAAATACGTTTTTATTAAGCGCACTATATGCAGACAATGTTTTTGTGAGAATACACATATCAAAGAGGATTTGGAGAATTCATTTGTATATGTAAACCTATGCAAAGAATTTAAAGTCATTTACAGAAAAGAATTGGGGGGACAAAAGGGAGGAATGACAAACAAATCTCCTCTGGTAGTATCAGCCAGGGCAGGGTCTTTGGCACCTGTAATGGATTAATGGAGACCACCACCAGTAGCAGGCTGAGGTAAAGCTCCGAGATTGAGTTTCTACTCTAAGTTGCTGTCATGGGTCCAGGTGCTCTCCCATAATACCTCCCAGATCCACACAATATGGTTCTGTTTTACTGCCTCTCTTCTCTTCCCTCATCATCCGGAAGTAGAAACCCCATGATAAATGATTGGTTTTTATTAAGGAAGCCTTCATTTGCATGCACGGTGTATTTGTAATTTAGCAGCATTGCAAAGGCTTTCTCCATTATTTTGGCTGTCAATCATCTATTCTCCTTGTGTTCATATGGCATGAAAACACAGCTCACTTAGCCTATGTTTTACATGAAATGATGCATTCACAGAAGAAAAGATCTGTGGCATCTGTGGTTGCAGTGTTCTTTGCACACCTGTGCCCTCTAATGGTAAGCATTTCAGGGGCGCCTCTTTGTTGCTGTCCATGGTATTGTCCAGCCTTTTAGAGTCATGTTAATGTCACCAACACCTAAGAAAAGTCATATTTTATTATAAACAGCAAAACCTGCTAAAGCAAGTCTCAGTTCAAACCACAAGTGTCAACCTTTAGCACAGGAGTAAATACCACTTAGAGGCTTTAACATGTCTTTGAGTCAGGAAAAATTAAAAGAAATTAAAGTGTCACGGGACATTAAGAAGGCTGAGTTAACGTACTAATATGCTGCATTCGATTCATTTGTGTCACTCGCTGGTCTGATGTTTTGATGGATTGATTCTAGGTTCCATTATGATTCTGTCACGTCCTTCAGCACCCATTTGAAATTCTTGTGATTCCTGCATGTGTTAAGTAGCTCTTCACAATGGCTCTCTGACAGGAGAGAGAGTGCAGAGAGGGACGTTTGATTCTAAGATGTGTAAATGTGTCTCTGATTCTCATCTTAACGCTCAGTTAGATAACAGGCCGCTGCATATACGCTCCTGTCTCAGAGCGGTACAGCCAGAGCACCAGCTGCTTTTAATCAGTAATTACTGAGACTGGCTGATAGTTTCACACTAGAAATAATGATTAATAAGGCCGCATATAGAGAGAGGTTCTTTTATGCACAATGACAGGTTCTCAGCATAAATTCTTTTGGAAATTGTGTAAAATGTAAGAAATGAACAGAGAGTAAAAATGGGCAATAGCGATATTTCAAAAACTGAATTAAAAAAATTAAAATATTTTGACTTTGTGACTTCTGTCACAAAATATTTCTCTTTGATGATAGAAAGGTTCTTTAGATAATATGTTTATTATAAAGGTTTACAGCACTAAATTAAAACAACAGATACTTCTAAAAATCATTGAAAAATATAATTTTCTTTGTAATATGTGAGAGCTGTGCCAGTGCAGATTGTGATGATAATTGCTTCAATTAAAAATTCCATGCAGGCCTAAAATGAATGCACAAACTCTATTTTTATTAACAAGTAAATAAACAAAATGCAAAATAAATAAATAACTGATCAAATTGTGTAGCTAAACTGTTAACTATGTGTTTAAAGTAATATATATATATACTGAAAGAACTTCTATATTGTTTGGTGTTACCTGAACATACTGGGGGGAATAAAAGAAAATTGTAGTTGAAAATAAGTAGAAATAGTGACCTGTTACTGTCTAAGACATGACACTAAACACTTGTTTCACTCCCAAAATATTCACATTTAATAAAAAAAATCATAAGCAGTAAACATACCAAAAGTTTTAGAGAGAATGATAAAGAGTGTTTTCTGATCTGATTCTGACAGGCTTTATGTTTCTAATTCACAGTATATGGCTCTGGTGAACTGTCAGAGGCTCAAAGCGGCTGTTGAACTGTTGCGCCAGTGGATGCCTGTGTTTCAGCACTGTAGAACTCAGCTCAGGGGGTCCTACAAAAGACATACTGTAAAACAGGCACCCACCATATGACAGCCATGACATGAACAATAAATATGGATTTCTCGCCGGCACCAGTATGGAATGAAAGATTAAATGCAAAGAACCCCTTTTAATCCAGTGCCAGGTTCCCTTTTCCCTCTATGTCTTTGCTGAAATACACAGGAAATAAACACACACACACTGCTGTCTGGCACTGTTTGCGGCTCTTCCTCTGTCTAGCACTCCAAATTCAACACACATACAAACACACTTGGGTGTTTTGTGGAGGTCCCAATATATCTATCTATCTGTCTATCTCGACATTCATTCATCCACAGATATTTTCTCTCTGAGACATGATGACATGTAAAAAAACGAAATGGAGAATTGTGCTTGAGGCGATCTGGAGGTTTTGACAGCCTGTCTCACTCTGAGGTTTGTTTATGCTAGTTAAAATGTGGTTATATTACAAAGTCCCTTTTGATTTGCTGCATTATGATAGATTTTAGAGATCAAGGCCCTGAAATATATGTTGTGCCGTGAAGATGCAGGTTTTCTGACCCTCTATTGAAGAGGCCTGTCTAGGCCTGTCTACAGAGCCACCATTTACTCCCTGTGATTGATGTCAGCTATTCAGCATATAAGTGGTGGCTTCACACCTCTTTCACGGCTTTTAATTTCAAATGGCCATCTCATTTTTTCAATCCTTTTTACTACCTCCTTTCAGTGCCCCTTGAAAGTTGAGATACATGTACAAAAAGAGGAAATAATAATGCTAGGTGCCTTTTTTGAATTACAGAGTGCCTAGAGAGCAGAGCCGAAAATGCAAGTATCCTTTCATTCAGTCATAATAGGCTAAAGTGTTTACATATCTAAGGGCTAAGGGTCAATCAGTGTCAAAATTATGCTAGAAGGGAAATGGTGTAATGAATTTTTAGTATTAAAGAAAAGTAAAACTGCTTACAAAAAAAAAAAAAAAGCAAATTTGTTCACGTTTTTTACACCTACATACGCATGTTTTTCTGTAGAACTAAACATCATAATTATACACTTTTTGTAAGTCAATTTCAAACAATGCAGAGTTAAAACAATCTCCGCGTAGTTTTAAGCGCCTTGTTCCCGTTTTAATCATGCGATAAACATGCAATTATTAAAACAAAAGGAACCTATTGAAAAGTAATCGCCGTTCTTAATAAGGCAAACTTCCACGCGTTAATGGCCCTGCCTTTACGCATTTATTCCTGTGATAAGTTTTGACCATTGATAGCTCTTTAGTGTATCATTTGCGTCTATCATATAGCGAGTCTCTCAGATAGCCTATCCAAAGTCCACTTCTTGCAGGCGATGATTCTTTTTACTCGACCTTCTGCTGTAAAGCTGCTTGTTTTAAACCTTTTTTAAAACACACAAAATAGCAGTGTCGATAGATTAAATCCCCTGATTCCGATTAAAAATGGTATTAAATTAAAAAGGTAAAGCTGATGGAACAATTAAATAAGAATTATATTTAGATATTCAGTTTTCAACTGAATTCAGTTTTTTTTTAATATAATTTTTGTTTAAAATACGTTACATAAAATCTTTTAAATATAACAAATTTAAATCATATAACTAGCCTGATATAACTAGTAGTCTACTTGACCTATTATAATACAGCAATAAATCAAATATACTTGCCATTAAAAGTTTGCTGAGGCCCCCTAGTGGGTCCAGGGCCCCTGATTGAGAACCATTGGTCTAAAAGTCTGTGGCAGGTTCATGAGCGAGTAGCCTATATCCAATTTTGATAGATTTTTGTTCTGGTCAATCATTATATGCTTATAGTTTATCATTACTGGAGATAGCAATACCATAAATCTAAATCGTGTTTTATACACGGGGTACAGTGAGTAGGCTACACACAATACGACTGAGTTATTCATAGTTTAGAAATAATCAGCCGTGCCATACCACGTCTTCACTGCCTGAATATCCTCCGGTTTTCCAATAAACATTCAAACATTACAAATGTGCGATATTGGTGATAAATTGATAGCCAATGTCACCAAGCAGCATCTTCCTTCATGCAAATTTCATTTGATCAAGGAATGTAATTGCAATAAGTATGTTTTAGAGCTGGAGAATAGGGCTGCTAATGGTCGTTATCTTATCACAGCGAGGGTCATATGTTCTTTGAGCGAGTGCTTATTGGAGGTGTTGTAAGTTAACACGCGCGATTTCCTCCCTACCGGGAATCCGCTCGTGATGGAGTAAACACGCTAATCTGCTCAGCATTATCTCCCGCGGACAGAGCGCGACAGTCGTGTCAGACCGACCGTTCTGCAAATAACATGCACTATTAAGTAATTTAAGATATAGTCCTTGATAATGCAGCGGAATCTGTGGACATCAGTTCAGAGGTTTTGCACCATGTTATTTAGTGCCTCATTTGAAAGAAAAATAAATAGGAAAATATATATACAAGGCGTCAGGGAGTGCAGTAGACTAATATTTTGTTTCAACGTCTGTAACTCAGTGGATTTGAATTACATGTCTCAAACTTTGATATAATACCATTATTGGCTATTCATCTGCTACAAAGAAAGTTCAGAAACTGTTTCAATAAACTATAATTTAATTTCGAGTAGCCTACAAATATATAAACAGAGACATTTATTATTTTGTGCATTTTATTGAGGCAGTCACATTTTCGCTTTAAACTGTAAATTTTAAACAATAAAATTCAAAAGATGAACATAGCCTATAGGAACCATAAATGAATTAAAGTATTTGACTATATAATAACAGAGTGTCGACAGTTTGTATTCAATCTCACAGTTATCAAATATAGGCTAATACACTACCTTTTTGTGCAATTATTTGTGAGTTCAGTGAATATATTAGAAAGTGTTACACGTACCGTTTACACATGACGTTTTTATAATTGAACATAACCTAGATAAAAAGCTCGGTGAATGTTGTCAGAACCTGCTTATTCAAACGATAGGCTACCTTTCATTTAACACCTTTTAACATGATTTCAAATCTAATTATAAAGCAGACAACTAGACTGGACATAGATTATAAACTATAGACAAATTATACTCTTATTTCAAAATTGTTTTTCCTGCAAATCATTTATACTTTCACACAGAGACTTAGGACTACTTCTGTCACCTCAGGAGGGTGGTGGACGATTTCCCCTTCGTAGATAATTTCTAATCGGTCACAAATTGGTTTAGCTGACTCTGTTACAAAACATCCCGGTTTTAGAGATTGAAAAATAAATTGTTTGATAGAAGTGCCTGGTGATTTGAGGGCGAGTTGTTATAATAGGCTACATCTAAAAAATCAAAATAAGAACGAAGCTCACCTGCTTGAACTCAAAATCTGAGTTTGGTGAAGCGATGAAGTCGTTGTTCCACGCATCCACACAGTCGCATTTTACGCATAAAGGCTGCTTTACAGCTATAGGGTATTATACATAAAAGCCATATTTTCCTTTAAAAAGAGGAAAAAGAAATACACATCAATTTACAACCAAATTATAAGTGTCTTTGTTGACAGAATCTGATTGACTCATGCGGACAGTTCTTTAAAAACGCAGGCTGGAACTAAATTATTTGTTTCAAAAGTCAGCAAATAACTTAATCAAATTAATTCTCAATACACAGATCGGCGGTTTTCACGCCATTGTGTGCTAACCCTAAGCCCAGCCAATCTCTTATTGGAGAAGTCATTCACAAATCCTTCAATGACGTCAGCGGGGTATAAAACTGAGCAGGAGGTTCAGCTCAGGCACAAACGAGTCACTGAATCTGTTGCGCTCGGTCAGTCTTTCCAAAGGAAAAAAAGCTCTGAGAATTCGCTTTTTTGTGACTATAAGGGGAACCTGTGATTTTTAAAAGGACTACAAGAATATTTAATTACTGTTGGCACAAAATCTCAAACATATTTTCGCCTGTGATGCCCGCTGGGATGTTTAGTATCGACAGCATCTTGGCAGGGAGACCCAGCTGCAAGGACTCGGTTCTGCTCCATCGGAATGCTCCGGTTGTGTTCTCCAACTTGACGGAATCCTTGTACACAGCAGCTGGCGATTTTAACGGACTGTATTCACACACCGGACCTCCAGCTCCTAACTTACAGTCGGTAAATGGAACCAGGATAGGCTACAACAACTACTACTATGGACAACTTCATGTCCAGGGGCCGACTGGACCAGCTTGCTGTGGCGCAATACCAACTCTCGGCTCGCAACAATGTCCGTGTATTCCTACAGGTATGTTGCTTTTATTTATTTCTTTGTATGGTTGATATATGTATAATTGCATATAGTGATTATTGTGGTGAATGCTTAAGTAAACTGCATGGTTGATTTCGTTTCACTTTTTTTGGAGCACATCTTAAAAGTAAAGGTTCCAATTATTACCAAATTGGGTTAATTTAGAAGAGTTATTTTTATTTTATTTTTTTATTTTTTTAGAAAGGCATCAAACCAGCACAATAATCTGACAAACCTATAACCTAATGTTACATTTACTAATTTACCAAAAAAAAAAAAAAAAAAACTCTCTGAACTCTTTGAAGAACTTAAGAGCCACTGGATTCTCAGAATAAATAAATAAATAAATAAAAATACCGTTATATACGAATCTGTTACATTTGAAATATTTATGCAGTGTACTCAAATACATTAATTTGATTTTCAGGCTACGACAGCGCCGGCTCAGTACTTATTTCTCCAGTCCCACATCAGATGATGTCGTACATGAACGTGGGCACCTTGTCCAGAACCGAACTACAGCTACTCAACCAGTTACACTGTCGGCGCAAGAGACGACACCGAACCATTTTCACCGACGAGCAATTGGAGGCACTGGAGAACCTTTTCCAAGAAACCAAATACCCTGATGTTGGCACACGAGAGCAATTGGCCCGAAAGGTGCACCTACGCGAAGAGAAAGTAGAGGTGAGTGAAATCACTTTATCGTTAACACTGTAATTGACAGAGTTCACGTTATTTTATATTTACAAAAAGATGGCCTGTAATAATTGCAATACGTGAAGGCCTACTTAACCTATAATTATTTTTTGAAGCTGCCTATAATTTCACATTACCATGTTAATTATTTAGAGTGGCCTAGGAAGTTTGCATGTGGACATTTCATTCAATTTTTTGGTGAACAAATTATTTATCGAAAGCCACACAGTTTATACAAATGGTATTTTATCACTGCAAAAAAAAAAAAAAAAAATACAAAGAGAAATAAAAAAAATCCACTAAAATTTTATGTGATGCATTTCTTAAAAATAAATAACTTTGACTAATAGCGATTTCAGAAAATTGTGACAAGTTATACATACAAATAAATTGCCTGTTAATAAATATCTATATAGGCTAGGCCTACATGAAAAACTTTTTAGCAGCTACAAAGGTTACATTTAACCATAGAATGCGCTTAGAAGTTGTGTTCCCTTGGAGGTAACAATAGCAACAGTTGTCTTCCATCAAATCACTGTTGGCACTGTCATCATTTATCACTTTATTCTAGATGTACATAGTACAAAATCGTTTAGTGTGATGTCTATAGATATCTGACGAGTAGGTCACGGTATCAGGCGCCATTTAGGCTGCGTGAGACGAACCTCAGCAGAAAATTACTGAAAGTGATTTATAACAACCTAATAGTCAATAAATTATTAGCACACTGCATAAAATCAACTCGACCTTTCACGTGACGTGTTTTTCCCCCTCCATATTCTTGAAATTGAGCATTTTACCATTTTCTTCGCTTAGGTTTGGTTCAAAAACAGACGAGCAAAATGGAGAAGACAGAAAAGGTCGTCGTCAGAGGAATCTGAAAACGCACAGAAATGGAACAAATCCACGAAAACAACCACAGAGAAAATCGAGGAGGGCAAAAGTGACGTGGATTCTGACAGCTGATAAATAGAATATGAGACGGGAAAATCTTGCACAAATATGATTCGGACTTTATGTACATATTGTAAAGTACCATGTGAGTAGTAGTGAAAATGTGTTGTCATTCTGTTGCACAGATGTATAGTAAATGTTACCTTTAACAATGATATTGTTATTTATATTAATTTAAATTTAAACAAAATAACGTGGATTCTGGCCATAGTAATATTACCTGATATATACAGAAAACGTTTTTGAGTCTTGTCGTATTAAGATATACCGAAATAAGATGTTCTGGCTGTAACTGAAAACATGTACAATGGCTGGACGATACATTTTGACATTGATTAAATCATCGTTTTATGCCGCCTGAAAAAAGAAAAGAAAAAAAAAAGAACATAAGCAAATATTAAAGTAATATCTAAAATGTTCGATTTTTTTCGTATTTATTTAAAATATTGCAACTATTCTGTAAGTGCATTTCAATTCGCATTGTCCTCTTATAATTTCATGGTTATCAGCATTTGTTGAACCGAGGAAATTTGTAATTTAGTTCTGTAATATAAAATACCGTAATTAAATTTCCATAGTATGCAATTTGTGAACTCGAGACAGTAGTTCGAGCTAATTGTCTCTTTAGGCCTATTCTATATTGTCTGACCATAATTTACCATTAGGTAAATAATAGAGGGCACATTGATTTGGAACAAGTTTATTAGAAAATTTAGCGTCACATGAAAATGCCAGAGGGTGTCTCTTTTTTATCTCTTCAATTAAGTTTAAGATATATATATATATATATATATATATATATATATATATATATATATATATATATATATATATATATATATATATATATGGAGCTGATAAATGTCACAGTTGACTAGTTACGTCACACCAGGCCTTGCTGATCTAGTAATCATCAGAGGATTGACACGAAGTATTATTTAATGGTGTAAAAAGCACGAAACACAACTGTTCTTTTTAATTAACCAAACTGAAGAATTTCCCTCTTGGATATTTATATGTATGTAAACTATTCACACGTAAGCTATGTCTATCCCTATTTATAACTGTGCGGAAAAATGCTGAAAAGTAAAGTAGCTATATCAAATTTGTTGATGTGAGGAAAAATGAAATCATTATCATTGGCCACACTATCTGTTGTTATTGTTCCTGGTGTTCAACGATAATTAGCTATAAGCCTATAATAAAACGTGGTGAATTCAATTACTAAATTAAACCAGAATAATAGTTTGTTTTATATTCTAAATATAACGCAGTCAGAGATATTTGGTCAATATGCTCACACTTCCACTATGTGTAGCACTCAGTATGCCTGTATGTATGTATGTATATATATATATATATATATATATATATATATATATGTATATATATACACATACAGACACACACACACACACACTCACACACACACATACACACACACCATTTCTTTCCTTTCTTTTTCTTAGAGCCATTTAATCACACCGAAGGTAACTGAAATAGGCCTAACCCGGAATTACAACGGTGCCAGTGTAATAACAATAACAACAATAAGTTGATCAAATGTTTACGATAACCTATGTCTGCCATTTGTTAATAGAAGATTTTTAATTAAAACCAAGTTTAGCCAGGTGTTGGGATTAGAGTCCATTATTTTACCCAAATGTCTTACACTTCTGTCCAATGGCACTTGCTTTTTACAATTTAATGTCGAGATAAATTCTTTTTTTTTTTTTTTTTTTTAAATCACTTTAATTTTTAACCAAAAATGTTAAAATGTTGTCTGTGCCTTTTTATGTTTTAATAATAATAATAATAATAATGGTAATAATAATATTAGTGCTGTCAAACGATTAGTCCATCCAAAATAAGTTTTTGTTTACATATGTGTGTACTGTGTATATTTATTATGTATATATAAATAAACACATGCATGTATATTTTAAAAAAGTTACATTTATATATTAAATATATTTATTTTATATAATTTATAAGAATATAAATATATACATATAAATACATGTAAATATATTCATAGTAGCCTATATGCTGTAGGCCTATGTGTGTGTCTTTATTATACATAATAAACACAGTACACACAGATATTTTATGTAAATAAAAACTTTTATTTTGGATGCGATTAATCATTTGACAGCACTAAATAATATATAACAATATTAATTATTCTTATTATAATTATTGGCACTATTAAAATGCATTTTTCTGCCCCGAAAACAAGCAAATGATTTCCATGAATTACAGTAGTCAAAATTCATTAACCGAACAAGCATTTCAGTTTCTGTGCTCTCTCCTGCTAATGGGCCATAACATCTATCCACATGAAGGGTTTTTATGCAAGAGGAATTAAATGAAAACTACAAATACAGATGTGCGTGTTTTCCTGTGTGTGAGGAATGGACAGGTATACTGCATACATATTTAAATGAATAATTACAGCTTAGTCTCTTTTAAAGGTATAAGCTACTTAAATATGATTTGTGAGGCTGGCCACATGCCAGTGTCTTGCCTGTAAGAGCACTCTTTTTTGGTTATATTGAAAATTTTCTCTTGATGAAACACAGATCTCGAGTCTTGAAGGGCAACAGTGTGAGTCGAATATTTATTTGTGTTTATGTGCTTATGCATTTGGGCTATTTATCATCAAAAATAAACATCCATACCCAGTCTGTAAGTATATTGACTCAGGCCAGCATGTTTTTCCAGACATGAAGCTGATTAAGTGAGATGTTTTTCACTAAACACTCCAGCCATCGAAGACATTGGTAGTTTCTTAACAATTTGTTATTCCTTCACAGTAAATAGTTAGTGGAGTGATTTTAAATCACAGTCCGCCACTCTGTGTACATTCAGTCTCCAGTTTTTTCTCCCCTCTTCTTCTTCTTCTTCTTTTTTTTTAACAACAGCACACCATTCTAAAACCACACTGAAAAAATAATACTATTAAATGTCTTCGGTGGCTTTTTAAAAACAGATTAAAGTAGGGTAGTGCAGGTACTTAAAGATTTGGCAATAATACAAACCAAGAAACAAAGCATGTTGCACTAATAATCCTTCACATGTCTAGTGTGATTTATAAAGTGTTTCTTTACTGAGTGCCAGTGAGATATACAAAGCACAGGA
Source organism: Cyprinus carpio (assembly GCF_018340385.1). NCBI lineage: Eukaryota > Metazoa > Chordata > Actinopteri > Cypriniformes > Cyprinidae > Cyprinus > Cyprinus carpio. Next base: position 9,425,621 of record NC_056613.1, on the reverse strand, counting down.
CTGAGTCCATTAATCTCTGCTTTTCGTATTTTCCCCTTTTTTAGGCTGTAATTTAGTATTACAAAAATTTAATACACACAGTTTTTTTTCAAACCATTATTTCTTTGACCTTTTTATGCATAGTTCCCGGCACTTGGAAAAACATAGGTGGAGTCCAAGAAAAATTAAGCAGCGAGTCAAGTCCAGAAGTAGATAAATCTTTAGCCTTGTGCTTGTTTTCTAAGAAATGCTGCATATTTGCAGTTGTACATATGCGTTACGTTTCCCTGACATTTTCTCTCTGATATAATTAAAATCAGAACATTTTTTGATCTTAATAAATTTGTATGCTTTCATTGAGAAAATGGCTGATGTTCTCAATTTCTAATTCTGTATAAATTAAGGTATTAACTGAATTAGACTGTGCTCTCTCACATACCTTTTTTTCTTAGAGATTTGACCACATGAGTGACAGCTTTGGGTGGATTCCCCCATCTAAAGATAGAAACGGGTGTTGGCCATCCTCTGTGGTGCATTTTGAGAAACATATAAAATGGCCTCCTAACACAGGAAGGAACGAAAGAAAGACAAATAATACATATTTTTACCGTCATAAACATTTTCCTGTATCATTACCATATTTTAGTGGGATGGCATGTGGTTTGTACTCTGCAAAACCCTAAAAACCCTACAATGCAACATCATGTTTTTTAAAATTACAAGTTAAAGAAACAAGCACACTTCGCCATATTTTTTTAATATAGTGAGCTTAGCACCTGAATAGGCTTAAGCAATTGCGGCCCTTCATTCTGTGGGTAATTACTAGCCCTGTCACCACATTCATTCCAGCACGCTAGCTACCAGTTGCATTCGGTTAGCGTCCCTCCTCACCGAAACCACACGGCCGCTGAAAAGCAAGGGGGACCCCAGGTCAGGACCGCCAACTAGCAGCAGACTCTTATCTCTCTGAGGTAAACCAGGTAATTGTACACTAAAGCCAAATTTTCTTCAGTTTTACAGGGCTCAGATCACATCTTTATGTTTTTGGGGCCCTTAAGGTTCAGCTCTTTAGAGAAGGCATAACGTTTTCCCTGACGCGTCCTGCCAAAGCAAACAAACACGAGCAATATGAATGAGCTGTATCTATGGAGAATGTATGCATATGTGTGTGTGTGTGTACATTCATTTGTACGGCCGTGCTCTGGGGAACCGTGCTAGTTTGCTGGGAAATCAGGAAGGGCCCATCATACGGCACTGCCCTGGCTTCAGTGCTGATTAGCGGTGTGCGCTAACCTCAGTCCTCCAGCAGGGTCTGCCTCTGGTGTGGGGTGAGCAGGGCACCCGCCTGTGGGTTAGTGGGAGGAGGAGTGCACACTTTTGACCCACTGCAAAACTTTTGGCCCTGGTTCAAAACGGCCCCTGGGAAATGGAAGGAGTGCAAGTCCACACTGAACAGGCATAGGGCAGGTTTGCAGCACAGTGGGAACACACAACCTACGACACTCTCCAGATAGTTTAGAGACTTCTAATGCACTCGCAAGGACGCTCAGATTAGCATGGATGTTGTTCCGCAACCTTCGGGGCATTTCACTCCTTCCAAAGCACGCTACAAATGACAAGCTGTTGCTGAGACCCAACAGGGAAGTCGTTGTTTTGTGACCTCATAATGCGCCCTTTGCCTTCCAGTTGGTGAGAGCTGAAAGTAAATAAAACAATGTGGGGATTAATGGCGGAATGATTCAAGCACTCTGCTCGTCCATGACAGGGGAAATCGCAGGCGTTTACAAGAGATAAATCAGAATTATTTGCTGTATCAACAACACGGGCAGCTCGGATTCTGGATGATAGATCATGACTGAAAATGAAAAGCTAAGCTTGGGCTTAAAATGTCATTTTCGGTGACATGACAAAATAAAATAAGGCAAAACCAAACATGCTGTTTGGGATATATTAAAGAGGTCTGTCCCAGTACAGTGTAAACATATTGAACACATCGAGGACAAATGATTGAAGAAATTATTTCCTAGACTCGTTCTTTCCGGCCAGAAAATTACATATAGTGCATATCATTTTACATCTGAAAAGAATGGCAATTTCAGAGGACAATTCCTGTATATAATAAAACAAGAATATGTGCCTTGAATACAAGGGATATATAATTTTCTATCTTTAGTTTTCAAGCCGCAAGGAATTTAAACAAGTATATCAAGAACTGTTTGAAATAACATGAGGAAACATGAATTTAGCAGAAAACCCAAAGGCACAATGATGTACGACACTCTGATAGATGAAGCGCAAACAAAGATTTAAAGCAAAGCATTTTCACAACAAATGAATTATCAATAAATCACAATGACAGATTTACATTACCGTGACAAATGAACTGCTCTGCGAGCGTTTGCTAACTTTTCGAGCCCCGTGTGCTTTTCCCAGAGACGGTCCTATAATAAAACCAAGAAAAGCAATATGTTATCTATCAAAAGCAATTTGTTATCTAACATGCAGAGGGTATTAAAAACCAGAAGATTAGTTCCACAAGATCTGCAAAACAAATTAAATGTGCAATGAAAATAATACCTAATATTGCAGATCATGTATCACCGTTTCAATGAAAGAAACCATTGATTTAAGGTTCAGTGGGTAAGATTCAAAACATTCAATCGACACATCTCAAAGACCTAGCATAATTATGAACACATTTAAACTGGACTTTTCAGGAGTCCCGAGCTGCCCTCTAGTGGATACAGAGGATGCAAAACTTACATGTGCATTGGTGAAACAATGACAAAATATATGCAAATTAATAATAAATAGGTCTGTAAATGGATACAAAAAATAATCATCATAATCTCATGATCTTGGCCAATCATTAGAAAGTGGACTCAGTTGTAAAAATATTAAATACGTCAAAAAATATTATTGCATGAAATGTTACATTTTTTAGTTGACATTTTAACTATGACAGCCCTAAAAATACATTTAGTAAAATTGCATCAAATTTTCCACAGACCCCCTTGCGGCTCCCAGGGGTTCCCATGCAGGCCCCTACTCTATGTTATTACAGAATCAAACTGTGATATGTTAGTTGCACAACAGCAGCTTTATCTAATAAAAAATCATTCGTTTTTGAAACACAAACTACCCAGGTATTCTGCGCACCGTAATTAGCCTATGATTAGAGAAGCCCGGTGATGATTGTCCTCTGATGCCAATTACAAATCGTGAATTTACAGTGAATGACTACAATGAAACAAAACACCAGGAGGCAGAGATAGTGTCCGTGCTCCCTCCCCCAAGTCCTGCTATTTTCCCCAATTAATTCCCTGACAGACGATATCCACCATGCACCGTACTTTCCACAAAACATATCTTAGGTTAAACATGCAATCAAAGCACCAGCGCCACGAGAGAAGGATAGACCTCTTTTGGCAGCCTTACCCAGAATCCCTTCAGTCATAACAAATCTGCCCCGTGGCCGCTGATGGACAGCTGGTTTACAGCCAATGTCAGGCATTAACAGATTTGATCCGTATTCGAAAAAGGAGGCCTGGGAGCAGCAGAGGGGTGGTGGGTGGCGGGCGTCTCACGCCAGGGCCTCTGCGTGATTCATGGCCCAGGGAGGGTTTCCACTCACATCCACTGATTTAGTGAACTTGCTTTAATTTTTTTTTTCTTTTTCTCTGTAGCATCAATAAACATTATATGTTGTAACATATATGCAAATGCAAATAATTATGAAAAAAAAAGTGCAGTCACATGAAATTTCACATGCAAAAATTCTCCATGTCCATTGTACATATAGCTCTTAATTAGGTAAGTCGCCATATTGAATTTTATGTGAATAAAAAAGAGGCTGTGAGCCTAAAATGTCACGTACTGTATAAAGTGTTCACAACTTTTTATGTTGTTTTTGTGTAATTTTTTTCAGAAAGACATTTTGTCGGTTTAGCAATCTATGTTGTTAAATAACAGTAGCCAGTTGAAAGCACTGCACTTCCACTCCTCACAGCCTCGTTTTCATTCCTGTCTAAAATAAATATAATGCTACCATGACTAAGGTCTACTATCAATAGCATAGAGTTGTATGAAGCACCTCTTACACTTAAGTAACTTTAAAACCAAAATATAGCTGCAAGCAGCGATGGCGGGCTCAAGCCATCAGTGCAAACGCCATCTCTGTGGCATCGGGAAAACTGTGCCCACCGGGCACATGCATTTACAGTAACTCTCTGGCAGTCTGGTTTTAAATGATTCGGCAATTAAAGGGTTAATCCAAACCATCAAGACTGTGAAAGACACACACACAGAACAATATATAAAACTTTAGTAACACTTTTTAATAAGGTTTCAGTTATTAACATGGACTCTATTAATGAACATGAACAATAATTATATAGCATGTCAATGTCAGTTAATATTTAAAACTTAAAAATTAAAAAAAATAATAATAATCTGTTAATATTAGTTAATGCACTGTGAACTAATATCAACAAACATTAATAAATTATGTGAAAATATATTGTTCATGTTAGTTAATGTATTTACTATTGTTAACAATTGAGACTTTATTATGAAGTGTTACTGAGACCTTTATTGATTTACACCACGTGCATAATTATTAGGCATGTTGATATTGTGATTATTTTCTAAGCACATTTTACCAATTCCAAACGACATCAATCTTAATAACTACCATTAACTTTGTGTTTAATCATTTATGAGTGATATATAATTATCCATGAAGGCTGGAAGAGAAAAACTCTTTATTATTAGGTTTTTTTTTTTTTTACAGATGAAATGAGCCAAAGTCAAAAATTATTAAATCCCCATGAGAAATATTCAAAACTATTGCAATACAGAAATTGCAAAATTAAGACATGACCATTGGACAAAAAAATGCTGACTGGGACAGGGGGGTTACAGTTTTATTTTAAGATTAGTTTATGTACTGTGAAATAACATGAATATTAATATTTTTAATGATAGGATTAACTAACATAAACAGATTGTTCATTGTTAGTTCATGTTAGTTAATGCATGTATTAATGTAAACCAAAGAGAGATTATTATAAAATGTTGCCAACACATTTCATGATCTATAATCATTTTTAAAAATAATTTTAATGAGCTATAAACATTTGTGAAATGATTATATAAAACTATATTACCAGTAAAATTCATTAGCTTTTAAAAATACGCATTATTTTTCTTTGAAAGATTTTTATAAAAGATTTAAATGCTCTTTACACGTTTCTACAACAATTATTTAAAAGTAATCCTAAAGCGCCATCTAGTGGTGGCCATGATTGGTATTACACACTGCACGTTTGGTGTTGCTCTCTGAACCGGTCAGAATGAAGCGCGGCTAAATGGAGCGTGAGAACAGAATACACTGGGCATATGTCTACTTAACTCCAGGTTCACACACTCTGTTTGTAATGCGTATTTTTTCCCGAGCCCATGTTAATGGATCAGAGCGTTCACACTGCACACGGTAAAAGATGTGAACAGAAAAGGTTAGAAATTAGAAAGGTGCGAAAAGAATGAATATCTAGCGCATGAGCATAGAGAGTTGTGAGTGCACAGGCACAGTTTGAGCAGAGGAAACTCGTTTTAAGTGTGCGCACTGAGCGAAATCAGCATGTATCTGAGCACGCGTGTCTGGTTTTAAGCGTGCCAACAGAGAGATTCGCGCTCGCGCATTATTTAATGTGCTTTCGCGTTACAATAACTCGCTCTCGCTCCTGCTTCTGTACCGCATACACATACTGCATACGCACTGCGGACGGAGTACGTGTGAACCTGTATAATGTATAACAAATCTATTTCAACACCCGAGGCACCGCTACAATGAGCTCTATGACCAATGCATGGCAAGAAAACATCCCTAATAATTCAGCACTCCTGAATATAAGGAGTTTTTCACTTCCAGCCTTCAAGGACAATTATATATCACTCATAAATGATTAAATAACAAATGTATAGTATTTATTAAGATTGATGTGATTTGGAATAGGTAAAATGTACTTGGAAAAAAATATCACCAGAATATCAGTGTGACTAATTATTATGCACTCGGTGAAAAAGCATTTTTAACAATTTTATTGATCTATAAGCATGTGTAAAATATTTTTGACTGCATTACAGCTTAGTCTTCATCTGTGAGCTGAACTGTTTTACTGTTACATCCATGAGATTGTGTAAATTCAGATAAATGTCATGTCACAGGATGTCTTTCATAGGTCAGTATCAAATGAGTTTCAAATTATTATTTGCAGCATAAAAAAAATCCATGTGTATAATCCATTTTTTTTTGTCCCTAAAACTGACTGAAAAGGATAAGGCCTAAGAGATTTCTTAAGCTGTAATGATGAAAAGAAAAAACAACAACACACAATTACTGATTTTCTTTTTTTTCTGGTGATTAAAGAGATGTTAACTCTCTCTCTCTCTCTCTCTCTCTGTCTCTCTCTCTCTCTCTCTCTCTGTCAGCTCAACCCCCACCCCCCTCCCTTCCCTCACACAGAGAGAGTGGCCTCAGAGTCAGATCAGATGTCTGACAGTTTTTTAATTTTCTGTTATCCATACAGTGTTGTAAAGTCATGAAACTATGCATTTTTTTCCTCAGAATGATACGTTCTCTGTATGGAAAAATGGGTTTGAAGTGTTTGGAAGCTGCACTTTAAGAAATATAAGACAATTCATGTTTACCTTTTTTACTGTTATTTCAATAAATCACTACGGCAAAACCGTTCAAGCTATCCAAAATCCATTCTCAATTTAAGTTCCTCAATGTTTTGGCATCATGTAGAAAAAGTTTGGTGTGTATACTGTAATTATCCTCTGAGCAGTATGCATTAATTCACAGCTATATTTTTCCAAAAATCCATATTCAAATCAATATAACCGACTTCTTGTTCATCGTAGCTGATGACTGCGAAATAGAAAGTTGTCCGTCTTGATAAGAATAATTTATGTACCGAGTTTGGTGTCTGTAGCTAAAACTAACCCCCTCACTTTTGACAAAAGGTGGCGCTATAGAGTGCCTCCTCCACGCCCTTTCATGTGCTTTTGACATTGTCTATATATCATTAGGACTGATATGTGTTTTGAGTTTCATGTAATTCTGAGCATTTTATCTGCCTCAAAATCACTAGAACAGAATATTCAAGATTGACACGTTGCCACGGCAACACTATATTAGAGATCAATATCCCCACAACAGATTTACATCTGGGCCGTGTTTTGGCATTATTCTGATGAAGTTTGAAGCAAATCGAGTGAAAATAAGATGCTGAATTCAAACCGTTTTGAAAATGACACACTTCCTGCTGCCAGTTGGTGGCGCTATAACTTTGACTCCTTATAGTCACATCTATGCGATCGGCATCATACATCAAACAATCCGATGAAGTTTGATCAAAATCAGAAAATGTATGTGGATGTTATTAGACATTTCCTGTTTCTCATTTTTTGCCCTAAATTCAACGCCTCGCCACGGACAAACCGTTCGAGATATCAAAAATCCCCTGGCAATTTTTCATCCCCAATGTCTTGAGATCATGTTCACCGAGTTTCGTGGAGAACGGGTGGAAAACCTCAGAGGAGTATTTCAAATTCCAGAGCATGCTTTTTTGAAACAGCCCTGAATAGCTCACTTCCTGTTGGGCGGAGCCTTTTTCATAGAGCGCGAAAGTTGTTCGGCTCAATGAGATCTATAAGTGTACAGAGTTTCATATAAATACATGCAAGTATGTGTGCTCTATGGTTCAAGATTTCTGACTGTGTTCCAGGGGGCGCCGTAGAGCCCCTGTGCCACGCCCGGGTCCCAGCCTCTGCGGCGTCCTGATGGCCGCAGTTTCCAATGTGTGTGCCAATTTTCAAGAGTTTTTGAGTATGTTAAGGCCTCCAAAAAACCCCGGAAGGTTAAAGTTAAAAAAAAAAAAATAATAATAATAATAAGAATAATTCTTAGAAAAACAATAGGGCTCTTCGCCCCTTCGGGCTTGAGCCCTAATAAATTCGTGGTGGACTTCTTCATCCACAGGCTGAACACCAGAACGCGGAATGACTGGATTTTGCCCGCGAAATTTCGCCGTATTTGACTACTTCGAGTCAAACTAGAGTCAAAGTGAGTCGGTGGGTGGGATTCGGTGCGGATGGCTTTACACTCTCTGCCTTGAATTTAACACACATAATCTGAGACTCGCGAGGGCCCATAGCAGAAGCGGGAAGCTCTCATTAAAGAACCCGTGTGATGTTTTATGAACTATGAAATTCACTTAGGACCCAAGGGGGAAAAAAGAACTGCACTAGAGTAAATATTTATCAACCTTATGGGTTGACTCGAGCGGGAGGTTCAGGAGAGCGGGCTGCAGAAGGAATCCGAGGATTCGAGAGAGGGAGTGAAAGAGAAAGCGATACACTAGCGGTTCTCAAACTGCTATGATTACAGTCTCACTCTCTTGACCCCGCGAAGGCAACGGTGTTGGCAGCTCCCGCAAACTAATCTTTCGTTGCTAAGTGAGTAATTGAATGTGAGAGCTTATGTATTTTTGTAATGAGCTGACAGCATATTTCCACTCTCTGCCCAAAAGGTTACCCTAATCAACATGGTCACGCTGTTTCTCTCAGAGTGACAGCGCCGCGCCAACAACATGACAAAGCGTCCAGCCGCGCGCTCCTCGCAGATGTCGGCCGTGAGAGACTCTCTGTTCCCGTGCAGAGCGTGGACCCTTGGCATGGAATCAATGTCAGTGCACAATATTTTTCTCGCGACAGAAGTTATTAGTATGTCTTAATTTCTGTCTGAGTGGAGCACATGGCGCTAGGAATGGGGGTTGTTGTGTGACAGGTCTTTTCTGGTCCCAAAATACAATCAATTGACAAACTCATGCATTTCTTTTTGAATACTGATAGAGCACCATAACTGGTGTAGGCTATATTAAAAGGGTAGAATAAGAGATGCAGCATAGGCCAAAAACCGCTAAGGGGCTTTTAATTTCTCACTATGTGCAAATAATTGTAGGCTAATATATTTTAAGTAACATTTACGTGCATAGCCTATTCAAAATAAGATGGTAGAAAAATGGTAGAAAATGTTTCTGTTTCTAAACACACTAAATATTTTATAAGAAAGCATGTAGCTATTATTCTGATTTTAGTAAAGAAATAATGAACTTAGTACAGGTATATTTTACAAATTATTCTCCACTGGAGGACTAAATATAAGCACTTTTCCCCCCACATCCTTAACAAATAATTTACTCACCCTAATGGTAAACCTGGGAAAAAATGTATAGTAACAATTTTAAAGTACAGTCATTCTGCTTTGTGTGTTTTTCTTAGGCCTTTAACCAAAATAACATAAAGGAACATAAAAAAGGAAATCATAAACATTTTATTTATTGATTGATTGTCTGTCTCAAAACATACTAACTTAAACACACTCTCATAATTAATGGTGAATTGGTGGCTAATTTTTATGAATTTGCATGATATTATTTGTATGTGTTCATACAACCTACTTACGGCTTACAGATGATTATTTTTTTAAATTGTAGATTCTTGTACAAACTTTGAATTTCCCAGCAATTCACCAAAATTTAAATAGTAACATTTTCACATGAGTTTTGGTTTGATATTGGACTGATGAATTTCAGGGATTCTCTAATGATAAAATAATATAAATAAAATAATATAAATAAAATAATAATAATACTTAAAAAATATATATAATATAACATGTATTAAATACATGTTTAAAAAATGTTGTTTACTTTTTTCCTATAAATGGATGCAACCTCATACATCATAATTTTGCCTGTTAAGATTTTATTTTCTACCATAATACTACAGTACATAACAGCAAACACCAACAACAGGGTGGTGTTTGTTGTAATTTAGTGTTGTGTGTGAAAATAAAACCTAAGTGCCTTTTACACCAGGGGGCTTTTAGCCCTGTTGAAGGAGAGAGAACACACATATTTCACTGCAACAGTAATAAGAGAGTGTATTGCTTGTGGGATTAACGGATACTTTGACCGAATGTGGAATCTTTGAGTGAAAACACCCATGATATAAGCTGGATTCTGTCTTTTGCATCTGTAACTTTAGCTGACGGGTTTGTGGGAAATCAGCACAGACCGTGGAGCTCTGCATCGAAAGGCTATCTGGTGCTCTCACTTCTAGCGGGCCTTTAACCACAAATCCCTGTCCTTTCATTGTCCACTGGAGGGTATAAGAGCATATGGAAGATTATTTTCAGTGACATACGGAGGTGTTCCATTTAAAATGCCAAGACAATTTCATTCCGACTTTTGAGATTGTATTTTGAACCCTTCTGAACTACTTCTTTACCCATAACAAATTCCAAACATGTGACATAGAAGAACTTGCATTATCCAGTGTTAGGATGGACACTAACGACTCAGTTGCACATGTAGGGGATATTCATTACAGGAACCTAATGAAAAAGAAAATCATATAGGTTATTGGGTGTACACCACTGTTTTTTCCTGGATAAATGCAATCAAATGCATATTGTTGAACTGACCTTGTGTCTCGAAGCCTTTCTCTGGGACTCTTTCCTTCTATCTGCAGCGCACGAATCGTCCACACATAACAATATGTAATGTAATCAAAGTCAGTGCTGTGTTTTATACAACTAATCAGCCTCAAACGATCTGCGAGCGAGGGAGACGGACTGAGTGGTGTGGTACTCATCAGCTTCAATGTATTCGTTGTTTGGATTGCTGTGTTTGTATAAACCAGATTGGTTTGCACTTAACCCTGTAATATATGCAAAACAATCCTCTAGATAGTACTCTTAAGCTTTGCCAGTTACCACTGTGGCAGCTGCAGTAAACTTGGCTTTGTAAGAAAAATAGCGTGTAATAAATTATGACATGAACCAGCACATGTCACTCTGGCAGGCCGGCCTTCAGCTCTGATCAGCAGTCAGGATATTAAAAATGGCACTGCAATGCACAGATGCAGGTCAAAGGGTCACGGTCTTTGGGAGACACAGAAGGACTGAGCTCTCATAAAAACGTATTTAAATAAACATCGAGAGGAGGTGTGGCGAAGGGGCTTCGGCGCTGATGATATATGAAAACTTACATATACAAATGACTGGGGGTGAAGAACAGTGTATTAGAAATCAGATACTTCATGAGCTCTGTGGCAAGAAACAAAACAGTTGGCCAAGAATCTTCACCGAATTACTCGCTTTGTAGTCTTGAGGCTCAATTGTATGTAAAACAGATGTAAAAAGGGGCCTATTTTCTGTTTTATTTATTTTTGCAGTTATACTTGATATATAAAATAAACATGACCTGTTTCTTTATTCATCAGCCGATATGCTTCATTACGGATGGGACACTGCCCAGTCACACAGCCTAACATTAGATGGGATCTCTGTTTTGGAACAAGTAGCCCTGTGGTTTTCACAGTCCACTGACACAGAGAAATGCTGGATTCCCTTGTGGTCCCTCATATTTTCTTCACTGAAATGTAAGAAGGGGCCGGCCCAGAGAACATGCAAATGAGTTCATAATCAAATCTGTCTGTTTCACAGAGTTCAGGTACACCCTCAAGCAAACTCTGTCAGCGGGCCCTCAGTAAACTAAGGGTAATCCATGGTCTTTACACCCAACCGACACTTATTAACTGCCATTTTCTTTCCCTCTGAATAATGGCTGCAGCTGCAAGCAATACAAACAGTCTTAAGATATTACTCAATCACTTGTCTTAGCCATTCAGCCATGCACCAAAAGATCTTAATAATAATAATAAAAAAACTCTAATAATGACAGCTCTCGACCACGAGATGGCAGCAGTGAAAAGTAAGTAAAAACGCATCTGCGGCCCAATCTACAGTTTATCAGATCCGCTGCTTTAATTATCTTATGCGGTGCAAGATCGTCACTATTCACTGCTAATTGTATTGAAACAATATCACTTATGTATTAAGCTGGGATCACAACTTATATGAACTTATATGTATCATGTTGCACAGTTCGTAATTACAATACTTATATTAAGCACTTTAAGAACCCCGGTGCTAAGGGTTAGGATAGCCTACTCACCAACATCTGTCTGCTTACTCATACTTGAAACACATCACTGAATAAAAAATACACAGTACCTTGTATCTGCAGACCTAGTATGGAGTAATGCAATGGGTTTGGCTCTCTGGTTTTCATAAGTGGTGTTATCTGAATAAGCAATAAATGTCATGTTTACACAAAAAAATTA